>NC_057797.1:613075316-613342034 GCF_018294505.1 Triticum aestivum
AGAGTGAGGTGTCTATATTTGAGGGACTTTAGCGTAACTGAGATATACATGGTCAATAGTGTGTGCACTCATGGTTTATCAATTTGTTTCACAGTTTGGACTATGAGATAATGATACTTTTGAACATGCGTGATATACCTTGATGTACCAGAATTACAAACCTAAGATTGGAATTTTGGAATACGACTCCATCATTAGCTTTTGTAATTCATTTAAACGGAGGTACCTTTTTTAAGCCGGGATTTAGTGATTTCAAATTCATATATCAAACCTAGAGATATACACATACGGGCATGTTCAAACTTTATAATCATCCACTTTATTCATACATATACACATTTTTGCTTTTGTCATCATATTTAGGATAAAAACATTTGGAATTTCATTTGAATTGGACCGTATGATGGTATTTGCTTGTAGTAGCTCAATGATCCATATTTGAATTGAATGGACAATCTAAGTTTCGAGTTGGAGACATTGATTTTCAAAACTTGCACTTTTTTGCGTGCAAAACAAACAAATTCTCGGCCATGATATCATAGTCGGCCGCACAAGAGCAGAATATAATTTCAGGCGCCAAAAGCTTTCAAACTTCCCGCTCACATCGAAATATCTTGCCTGAAAGTTTAGCCCTGCGATATTCCTATTTTACCCCTGCCACATGAACGGAAAAGGGCTGCTTTGGTAACTCCATTGTTTTCCCCTCTTTGCCCCCAACATTCTTCCCCAGAGCTCCTCCCCTTCCCCTCCTCGACCCCCAACCACAGCAAGCCGCCGAATCTAGTCATCCGCCGTAGCAGTGGACCTCACACCCCGATGGATCTACCTTCCGCACCTTCGAACCCCAAACTGCCAACTCACCACTTCACTGGAGCTGCTTCAGCGACTGGCTTGTCCACCGCTCCAGATCTCCTTGACCGCCATCATGGTCCACCGCACCGGATCTGCTTAACCGGCGCCCTCATCCACCATAGTGTAGGCCCTTCACTGACTCCCTCGTCCGCCCCTTCGCTTGACCTTCATACAAGCCCTCGTCCACCGCAACAGATCCGCCTCACCGAAAGCACTGTACAACACGCCTGCCGAAGCCTTCGTCCACTGCACCGGACCCGCTCCACGGATGCCATATTCAACTCCAACGGCCCTTCTTTACCAACGCCACAGCCTCATCAGTTTTGTACTCCTTCGATTTTTCTCTTTATCGTGCAACTATTCACTTACCACAGATGAGCTTTCTTGTATGTTGATGCTACCTCTTGAGCACTGCGTTGGATTTCTCCGAAGAGGAGAAGATGATGCAGCAAAGTAGTGCAAGTATTTCCCTCAGTTTTTGAGAACCAACGTATCAATCTAGTAGGAGTCCACGCGCGAGTCCCTCGTACCTACACAAAACAAATAGCTCAATGCAACCAACGCGATTAGGGGTTGTCAATCCCTTCACGGTCACTTACGAGAGTGAGATCAGATAGATATGATAGATAATATTTTTGGTATTTTTGATATAAAGATGCAAGGTAAAATCAAAGGCAAAGTAAAAAAGCAAAGCAATAATAAAGTGATTGGAGATTGATATGATGAAAATAGACCCGGGGCCATAGATTTCACTAGTGGCTTCTCTCAAGAGCATAAGTATTCTACGGTGGGTGAACAAATTACTGTTGAGCAATTGGCAGAATTGAGCATAGTTATGAGAATATCTAGGTATGATCATGTATATAGGCATCACATCCGAGACAAGTAGACCGACTCCTGCCTGCATCTACTACTATTACTCCACTCATCGACCGCTATCCAGCATGCATCTAGAGTATTAAGTTCAAGAAAACAGAGTAACGCCTTATGCAAGATGACATGATGTAGAGGAATAAATTCATGCAATATGATAAATACCCCATCTTGTTATCCTCGATGGAAACAATACAATACGTGCCTTGCTGCCCCTACTGTCACTGGGAAAGGACACCACAAGATTGAACCCAAAGCTAAGCACTTCTCCCATTGCAAGAAAAACCAATCTAGTAGGCCAAACCAAACTAATAATTCAAAGAGACTTGCAAAGATAACCAATCTTACATAAAAGAATTCAGAGAAGATTCAAATATTGTTCATAGATAATCTTGATCATAAACCCACAATTCATCGGTCTCAACAAACACACCGCAAAAAGAAGATTACATCGAATAGATCTCCACGAGAGAGGGGGAGAACATTGTATTGAGATCCAAAAAGAGAGAAGAAGCCATCTAGCTACTAACTATGGACCCGAAGGCCTGAGGTAAACTACTCCCACTTCATCGGAGGGGCTATGGTGATGATGTAGAAGCTCTTCGTGGTGGATTCCCCTTCCGGTGGAGCTCCGGAATAGGCCCCAAGATGGGATCTCGTCGGTACAGAAGGTTGCGGCGGTGGAATTAGGTTTTTGGCTCTGTATCTGATCGTTTGGGGGTACGTAGGTATATATAGGAGGAAGGAGTACGTCGATGGAGCAAAGGGGGGCCCACGAGGCAGGGGGACGCGCCCTAGGGGGGAGGCGCGCCCTCCACCCTCGTGACCGCCTCCCTCCTTTCTTGACGGAGTGTCCAAGTCTCCTGGATCATATTTGTTGAGAAAATCATGTTCCCGAAGGTTTCATTCCGTTTGATATTCCGTTTCTTCGAAACACTGAAATAGGCAAAAAAATAGCAATTCTGGGCTGGGCCTCCGGTTAATAGGTTAGTCCCAAAAGTAATATAAAAGTGGAAAATAAAGCCCAATATGGTCCAAAACAGTAGATAATATAGCATGGCGTAATCAAAAATTATAGATACGTTGGAGACGTATTAGGCATCCCCAAGCTTAATTCCTGCTCGCCCTCGAGTAGGTAAATGATAAAAAAAGAATTTTTGATGCGGAGTGCTACTTGGCATAATTTGAATGTAATTCTTCTTAATTGTGGTATGAATTTCAGATCCGAAAGATTCAAGACAAAAGTTCATATTGACATAAAAATAATAATACTTCAAGCATACTAACAAAGCAATTATGTCTTCTCAAAATAACATGGCCAAATAAAGTTATCCCTACAAAATCATATAGTCTGGCTATGCTCTATCTTCACAACACAAAGTATTTAAATCATGCACAACCCCGATGGCAAGCCAAGCAATTGTTTCATACTTTTGACATTTTCAAAACTTTTTCAATTTTCACGCAATACATTAGTGTGAGCCATGGATATAGCACTATATGTTGAATAGAGTGGTGGTTGTGGAGAAGACAAAAAGAGGGAAGATAGTCTCACATCAACTAGGCGTATCAACGGGCTATGGAGATGCCCATCAATAGATATCAATGTGAGTGAGTAGGGATTGCCATGCAACGGATGCACTAGAGCTATAAGTATATGAAAGCTCAAAAAAATAAACTAAGTGGGTGTGCATCCAACTCGCTTGCTCACAAAGACCTAGGGCATTTTGAGGAAGCCCATCATTGGAATATACAAGCCAAGTTCTATAATGAAAAATTCCCACTAGTATATTAAAGTGACAAAATGAGAGACTCTCTCTCATGAAGATCATGGTGCTACTTTGAAGCACAAGTGTGGTAAAAGGATAGTAACATTGTCCCTTCTCTCTTTTTATCTCATTTTTGGGCCTTTTCTCTTTTTTTTGGCCTCTTTTTTTATTTATTTTTATTTTTCGTCCGGAGTCTCAGTCGACTGGTGGGGGAATCATAGTCTCCATCATCCTTTCCTCACTTGGGACAATGCTCTAAAAATGATGATCATCACACTTTTATTTTTCTTACAACTCAATACTTAGAACAAAATATGACTCTATGTGAATGCCTCCAGCGGTGTACCAGGATATGCAATGAATCAAGAGTGACATGTATGAAAGAATTATGAACGGTGGCTTTGCCACAAATACGATGTCAACTACATGATCATGCTAGCAATATGACAATGATGGAGCGTGTCATAATAAACGGAACGGTGGAAAGTTGCATGGCAATATATCTCAGAATGGCTATGGAAATGCCATAACAGGTAGGTATGGCGGCTGTTTTGAGGAAGGTATATGGTGGGTGTATGATACCGGCGAAATGTGCGCGGTATTAGAGAGGCTAGCAATGGTGGAAGGATGGGGAAAATGCGTATAATCCATGGACTCAACATTAGTCATAAAGAACTCATATACTTATTGCAAAAATCTAGAAGTTATCAAAGCAAAGTATTACGCTCATGCTCCTAGGGGGATAGATTGGTAGGAAAAAACCATCGCTCGTCCCCGACCGCCACTCATAAGGAAGACAATCAATAAATAAATCATGCTCCTACTTCATCACATAACGGTTCACCATACGTGCATGCTACGGGAATCACAAACTTTAACACAAGTATTTCTCAAATTCATTACTACTCAACTAGCATGACTCTAATATCACCACCTTCATATCTCAAAACAATTATCAAGCATCAAACTTTTCTTAGTATTCAACGCACTCAAAAGAAAGTTTTACAAATCTTGAATACCAAGCATATTATTATTATTAAGCAAATTACCATGCTATTAAAGACTCTCAAAATAATCTAAGTGAAGCATGAGAGATCAATAGTTTCTATAAAACAAATCCACCACCGTGCTCTAAAAGATATAAGTGAAGCACTAGAGCAAAACTATAAAGCTCAAAAGGTATAAGTGAAGCACATAGAGTATTCTATCAAATTCCAATTCATGTATGGCTCTCTCAAAAGGTGTGTACAGAAAGGATGATTGTGTTAAACTAAAAAGCAAAGACTCAAATCATACAAGATGCTCCAAGAAAAACACATATCATGTGGTGAATAAAATATAGCTCCAAGTAAAATTACCGATGGAAGTAGACGAAAGAGGGGATGCCTTCTAGGGCATCCCCAAGCTTTGAATTTTTGGTGTCCTTGTATTATCTTGGGGGTGCCATGGGCATCCCCAACCTTAGGCTCTTGCCACTCCTTGTTCCATAATCCATCAAAATATTTCACCCAAAACTTGAAAATTCGCAACACAAAACTCAACAGAAATCTCGTGAGCTCCGTTAGCAAAAGAAAATAAAAGACCACTTCAAGGTACTGTAATGAACTCATTCTTTATTTATATTGGTGTTAAACCTACTGTATTCCAACTTCTCTATGGATTATAAACTATTTTACTAGCCATAGATTCATCAAAATAAGCAAACAACACATGAAAAAAGAATCTGTCAAAAACAGAACAGTCTGAAGTAATCTGTAACTAACGCAAACTTCTGGAACTCCAAAAAATCAGAAACAAATAGGACGACCTAGGCAATTTTTTTATTGATCAGCAGCCATTGGAATCACTATTTTATCACGTTTTGATGATTTTTAATAATTGTTTTCGTGAACAGAAAGTTTCTGGAAATTATAGCAAGATCAAATAACTATCATCCAAGAAGATCCTATAGGTTTAACTTGGAACAAACACTAATTAAAATATAAAACCACATCTAAACAGAAGGTAGATGGATTATTTATTCCTAAACAGAAACAAAAGCGAAAAAACTAAAATAAAATTGGGTTGCCTCCCAACAAGCGCTATCGTTTAACACCCCTAGCTAGGCATAAAAGCAAGGATAGATCTAGGTATTGCCATCTTTGGTAGGCAATTATTCAATGAGGCATCTACCTTCCTTAGGAATTTCTTTATTTCTAGTAATTATCAAACTTTTAGGCACAAGATCGAAAAATTCAATTGTAGCAAATGGTTCCTTAATGAAAGCAAAAAGATTGGGATGAATACTTATAGATTTAAGATCCGCGGTTTCCTTACTAGAGGATTCACCCTTATTCTTAGGAACATACATAAGCTTAGCATTTTTAGTAGAAGGACATGGAGTGTTCTTAACGTAAGAAAAAGTGGTTCCCAAGTTGGTAATGATACCCTCAAATTTATCGATTCTAGTGGAATCTTGATTTATTCTTTCAATAACTATGGGTTCCTTTTCCTTAATATTTTTCAAAGTTACTCCTACCTTAGATCCATATTGGGTAATTTGATTGTGGATATTTTTATCTAGATTTTCAATTAACTCAATGGTAGCAACTTTATTTTTAATAGTTTCAAGTCTTTGCATTACATGCTCCAAAGTTAACATAGTTCCATTAACCAAAAGAGGTGGTGAGCCATATAAATCTATCATAGCATTATAATAATCAAAAGTATGGCTACCCAAGAAATTCCCTCCAGTAATGGTATCAAGGATATATCTATACCGAGGATTAGCACCTACATAAAAATTGCGGAGAAGAACTGAAGTAGATTGCTTCCAGGTAGATCTATTTTGAGCATTGCAAATTCTATACCAAGCGTCTTTTAGATTTTCTCCCTCCCTTTGCTTAAAATTAAGAACTTCATTCCCGGGAGACAAGGGAGAAGATATAAGACTAGCCATGACGACAAGGCAAGCGAGAAAAAGGCAAATGGAAAAGAGAGGGCGAATAAAACGACAAGGGTGAAGTGGGGGAGAGGAAAACGAGATGCAAATGGCAAATAATGTAATGCAAGAGATAAGGGATTGTGATGGGTACTTGATATGTTGACTTTTGCGTAGACTCCCCTGCAACGGCGCCAGAAATGGCTCCTTGTCGGGAGTCCAAATCTTAACTTAAGCTTGCGTAAGCTTCCCCGGCAACAGCGCCAGAAATTCTTCTTACTACCTCTTGAGCACTCCGTTGGATTTCCCCGAAGAGGAGAGGATGATGCAGCAAAGTATCATAAGTATTTCCCTCAGTTTTTTAGAACCAATGTACCAATCTAGTAGGAGGCCACGTGCGAGTCCCTCGTACCTACACAAAACAAATAGCTCAACGCAACCAACGTGATTAGGGGTTGTCAATCCCTTCACGATCACTTATGAGAGTGAGCTCTGATAGATAATATTTTTGGTATTTTTGATATAAAGATGCAAGGTAAAATAAAAGGCAAAGTAAAAAAGCAAAGCAATAATAAAGTGATTGGAGATTGATATGATGAGAATAGACCCGGGGGCCATAAATTTCACTAGTGGCTTCTCTCAAGAGCATAAGTATTCTATGGTGGGTGAACAAATTACTGTTGAGCAATTGACAGAATTGAGCATAGTTATGAGAATATCTAGGTATGATCATGTATATAGGCATCACGTCTGAGACAAGTAGTCCGACTCATGCCTGCATCTACTACTATTACTCCACTCATCAACCGCTCTCCAGCATGCATCTAGAGTATTAAGTTCAAGAAAACAGAGTAACGCCTTAAGCAAGATGACATGATGTAGAGGAATAAATTCATGCAATATGATAAATACCCCATATTGTTATCCTCGATGGCAACAATACAATACCTGCCTTGCTGCCCCTACTGTCACTCGGAAAGGACACCGCAAGATTGAACCCAAAGCTAAGCACTTCTCCCATTGCAAGAAAAACCAATCTAGTAGGCCAAACCAAACTGATAATTCGAAGAGACTTGTAAAGATAACCAATCATACATAAAAGAATTCAGAGAAGATCCAAATATTGTTCATAGATAATCTTGATCATAAACCCACAATTCATCGGTCTCAACAAACACACCGCAAAAAGAAGATTACATCGAATAGATCTCCACGAGAGAGGGGGAGAACATTGTATTGAGATCCAAAAAGACAGAAGAAGCCATCTAGCTACTAACTATGGACCCGAAGGTTTGAGGTAAACTACTCACACTTCATCGGAGGGGCTATGGTGATGATGTAGAAGCCCTCCATGGTGGATTCCCCTTCTGGCGGAGCTTCGGAACATGCCCCAAGATGGGATCTCGTTGGTACAGAAGGTTGTGGCGGTGGAATTAGGTTTTTGGCTCCGTATTTGATTGTTTGGGGGTACGTAGGTATATATAGGAGGAAGGAGTACGTCGGTGGTGCAAAGGGGGGCCCACGAGGTGGGGGTCGGCCTAGGGGGGGCGCGCCCTCCACCCTCGTGACTGCCTCCCTCCTTTCTTGATGGAGGGTCCAAGTCTCCTGATCATATTTGTTGAGTAAATCACGTTCCCGAAGGTTTCATTCCGTTTGGACTCCGTTTGATATTCCGTTTCTTCAAAACACTGAAATAGGCAAAAAAACAACAATTCTGGGCTGGGCCTCTGGTTAATAGGTTAGTCCCAAAAGTAATATAAAAGTGGAAAATAAAGCCCAATATGGTCCAAAACAGTAGATAATATAGCATGGAGCAATCAAAAATTATAGATACGTTGGAGACGTATCAGGCGAGAGGCGCCGCAACCATAGCACTAGAGCCGCTTCAGCGACGGTGACAGCCGGCCCAAACTCAACCGCAACACGAGCACCATCTACGATCCTTAGCTATCAAGTATGACAACGATACCAATACGCCGCCGAGAATCAGGTACTATTATCCAACGGCCGATGCCTACCTTCACTTTCTTAGCATAAGCACCGCACCTTTGAATTTCTTCAGGGCATCATTCAGTTTTCCATGAGACGCGTTATTCTGCTTGCACCTGTAGGGCCATACTTCTGGCAGTGAACATGTTACATGTGCTAAATTACATACGAGTGCACATATAGTTAATATGCTTTAGTTTTGTCCTAAGTATTACTATACTTCCTAGACATCACTGCCTACTATTTTACTTCTTGAATGCTATATTTATGATAATGGTGTTGTTCTGATGCCACCTGTTGGTTCCATCAGACTGCTTAATGTTCTCTATGCTTAATTACACATCAGCAAACTAGCATGTGGTTCCGCTGCTTTTTGTTTGTTTTACCCTACATTTTTTGATGCTAGCTATTACATCACTGCTCCGAGCCTCTGTTCGTTACTTGTTTGTGTGTTCTTGATCTTCCCAAGTTGCATGACTAATTTGATGCTTCTATTAATCATGGAGCTGCCAACCCCATCAAGCAAAATATTTGTTCTTTTGGGGCTGGCACCTTGAACAAGAATAAAAATAGAGGGAAGCAGATATATTGTCGTGTATGCACACACCCTTCTTTCATTAGTTTAGATGAACCATTGATGATCAATTCAGACCAGTGCATGCGATTAAAATTAATTTTACCTAAATAGAGGGTGCAGAATAAACTACAACAACTTGATTTGCAACCACGGGAGGCTGACGATATCTTCAAAGAACATTGCAACAGCAGCGAGGCTTCAAAGCAACATATAGTAAGCCAATGTTTTTTAGTACATGTGAAATGTAATGCGAGTGGGCTGCTTTCTTGGCTTGTTCCCTCATCTTGTAATCCTACAGAATTACAAATAGTTCAGTTGTCTGCTTTGATGTATTGCTTGATTCAAATGCTTGTTTGTTGTTACGCTATACCTAAGTTGGCCAATATGTCAGCAGTGCCTGCTGTACTATCGTAAAGAAATGCATGCCTAGTTCATTTGAGTCCTTAACTTTTCCTCTGAACTTCATCGCAAGACTGTCTTCGTAGTTTATATGAGGCCACACTGTTAAGTGCTTTGTCAGATTATTTCAACTTCTTAGATGCCTTGGCAACTTAAATATAGTGGTGGTACACTCCCTTTCAACTTTCATCTTACCATTTTAATTTCTTTTCGGCTGATGCTGCTTCGAACCATTTAAATATAGCTTGCCATGCTCGGCAATAATTCGTATGTCATTTACCATGTAAGCTTACTGCCCGGATCATGCAATAACTATCTCTTACTTAGGTCCAGCGGAAACCTTTCATGATGCCGTTCACACTAGGACACAATGTACAACCCCAGAATCTATTTGTGGAAGCAGTGCGCCATCCATGTTACCAGATGGTAGCAGTTCAGAGGCAACTCTGCCAGAGAGCAGTCTGAGCATAGATATTATAGTTCTTGAGGCTCTACTAGAGGCAGAAAGAGATGGTGTGGCTGCCATTAATGAGGTAATCTTTATCTTGAGGCTAGAAATTATGGAATTAGCGGCACGCATTATGCAAGCAACCCAAGAATTGGAGGAAGTAAGAATGTTGCATTTGAAGATGGAGGAGGTCCTTCTGTTTATGCTATCTGAAGCCCAGGGTAATCCCGGTTCTTCTTTAGATACCAGTTGAAATTGTCATTAGATTATTGTACTTGCATGTTGTGTCATGTCTCTGAATGGATTATGTTGTAAGACCCCCTATGTTGTCCATGTGTTGTAATGATCCGAATTTTTTAGGCGAGGTAATCCTCAGTACTTGTATGATTGACATAAGGTGAACTATTTTTCGTGTGAGCATATTGTATTGGATGAAATAACTATTTGACTCAAAGTGTATCCAACCTATTGAATTTGAAGATCACGACATTTCTAAATCATAATCATATATAAAGGTGGAATAAATCTTTGTTGTGCTTTTGAAGAAATAAATAACAAAATGTAGAATTATCTGTGGATATTTGTAATTGAATACAAATTGGATTTGAATTTAGTTTGCCAGGGCCCAGGGCAAATGTGAATGCTAATTCTCCCAAGTTTTGAACGAAGCAGCTAAACACCCACTATAATTTGTGGGCTGCCCGAAGCAAGTGTTTGCGAGATGGAAATTACTTTCTACCCCTGACACTTACATCCTTATCGACCGAATTTACACTGTTGTCGATAGGGCTAGACTAGTACCTTCAATCAGATGTGACACGACGGCCTCCGAGCCCATTCAGACACGGTGGGTGCCAAACGTGGGCGGCAAAACACATTTGATTCAAGCTCATCCGAAAGACATGTGTCTCTCCCTCCATTTCCCCATTCATACATGGTGGGCGGAAAAACAAACTCTCCTCGTCCGAAATTGATGTAGGCTAATATTTTAAATAGGGGCAGATGTGTAACTTCCCCCAGACGTGACACAACCGCCCTACCTGCCAGCCCCATTCATACACCATGGGCGCCTACCATGGGCGGCAAAACACCCTCTCCTCGCCCAAAATAGTTACCGGCAAATATTTTGGAGATGCGATACTACCGTCCTATCCCCAACAGACGCGATGTCCGAAATTTTAAACGGGGGATAAGTTCGTAACTTTCCCACATTTCAGAGAAGCGTGTCCCAAAGTTTGAGATCCCCCTCCCCTCCGTTTCCCCATTCATACACCGTCGGCGCCACGACAACCTCCCCATTGCGGCCAACCACCTCCGTCCACCATCCCATCCCCCACCTTGCCGGAGCCGCTACCCCTACCCCATCATCGACTGCAAGAGATGGACGTCTCTCATCGACGACGCTGGACCAGGATCCTTTCATCGCGTCCTCTCGCTTCATCGGCACCGTCGTCCACCTTGTCGTTGCCGCTCCTACGACCGCCTTGTCCACGGCAACATGATTTATCCCCCGACCCGGCCGTCTGCAGTCTAAAGTCTTCTTCCCCGCCGCCGACAACCATCGCACCTGCAGCACCCTCAACGTATTAGTAGAGGCCTACACGGCATCGCAAGAGAGGTGGTACTCTTCCATATGTGCTTAAGTTACTGATCTCACCCGGAAAATAGATCATAATTTGTTTACTGTACTTTTCTTGTCCATACCAAATCGTAGTGGCTAGTTGAAAGCAAACATTGGTTGCAAAGTAGCTTTGTCCGGTTTGCACCTTCGGATCCGCCATGGCACGGGCACTATACTCCTAAAGCTTATGGTTCCCCCCTTTATATTCACTACCATCATCGTAGGTGCTTCGTGTCGTGCTAGCATTGCTCCTCAAGACCTCAACCCAAAGCTTACGTGTTGCAATACAAATCTGATATGATGCTCATATCACTAAAACAAATAATGTTTAATTGGTCACCTAATGTTCCTATATTCGTTTCGAAAAGCATGTGCGCCACCCACTGGTCCAGCTAGTTCCACTTTCCTGATTTTTCTCTTGATGCTTAGGGTTTTCCCCTTTTATCTACTCTACTATGATCTGCGTGGGTGCTTTCTGTCGTACTAGCATTACTCCACCCTTCAAGCTAAACAACACAACACTCAAAATTTGAAAGCTTAGTTGTTCAAATATGATTGTGATATGATACTGATATTTGTTAACAAACACATTTAATTCATTAGCTAAAGGTCCCACTTGAGTCCTTAACTTTTCCTCTGAACTTCATCACAAGACTGTCTTCGTAGTTTATATGAGGCCACACTGTTAAGTGCTTTGTCAGATTATTTCAACTTCTTAGATGCCTTGGCAACTTAAATATAGTGGTGGTACACTCCCTTTCAACTTTCATCTTACCATTTTAATTTCTTTTAGGCTGATGCTGCTTCGAACCATTTAAATATAGCTTGCCATGCTCGGCAATAATTCGTATGTCATTTACCATGTAAGCTTACTGCCTGGATCATGCAATAACTATCTCTTACTTAGGTCCAGCGGAAACCTTTCATGATGCCGTTCACACTAGGACACAATGTACAACCACAGAATCTATTTGTGGAAGCAGTGCGCCATCCATGTTACCAAATGGTAGCAGTTCAGAGGCAACTCCGCCAGAGAGCAGTCTGAGCATAGGTATTATAGTTCTTGAGGCTCTACTAGAGGCAGAAAGAGATGGTGTGGCTGCCATTAATGAGGTAATCGTTATCTTGAGGCTGGAAATTATGGAATTAGCGGCACGCATTATGCAAGCAACCCAAGAATTGGAGGAAGTAAGAATGTTGCATTTGAAGATGGAGGAGGTCCTTCTGTTTATGCTATCTGAAGCCTAGGGTAATCCTGGTTCTTCTTTAGATACCAGTTGAAATTGTCATTAGATTATTGTACTTGCATGTTGTGTAATGTCTCTGAATGGATTATGTTGTAAGACCCCCTATGTTGTCCATGTGTTGTAATGATCCGAATTTTTTAGGCGAGGTAATCCTCAGTACTTGTATGATTAACATAAGGTGAACTATTTTTCGTGTGAGCATATTGTATTGGATGAAATAACTATTTGACTCAAAGTGTATCCAACCTATTGAATTTGAAGATCACGACATTTCTAAATCATAATCATATATAAAGGTGGAATAAATCTTTGTTGTGCTTTTGAAGAAATAAATAACAAAATGTAGAATTATCTGTGGATATTTGTAATTGAATACAAATTGGATTTGAATTTAGTTTGCCAGGGCCCAGGGCAAATGTGAATGCTAATTCTCCCAAGTTTTGAACGAAGCAGCTAAACACCCACTATAATTTGTGGGCTGCCCGAAGCAAGTATTTGCGAGATGGAAATTACTTTCTACCCCTGACACTTACATCCTTATCGATCGGATTTACACTGTTGTCGATAGGGCTAGACTAGTACCTTCAATCAGATGTGACACGACGGCCTCTGAGCCCATTCAGACATGGTGGGCACCAAACGTGGGTGGCAAAACACATTTGATTCAAGCTCATCCGAAAGACATGTGTCTCTCCCTCCATTTTCCCATTCATACATGGTGGGCGGCAAAACAAACTCTCCTCGTCCGAAATTGATGTAGGCTAATATTTTAAATAGGGGCAGATGTGTAACTTCCCCCAGACGTGACACAACCGTCCTACCTGCCAGCCCCGTTCATACACCATGGGCGCCTACCGTGGGCGGCAAAACACCCTCTCCTCTCCCGAAATAGTTACCGGCAAATATTTTGGAGATGCGATATTACCGTCCTATCCCCAACAGACGCGATGTCTGAAATTTTAAACGGGGGATAAGTTCGTAACTTTCCCACATTTCAGAGAAGCGCGTCCCAAAGTTTGAGATCCCCCTCCCCTCCATTTCCCCATTCATACACCGTCGGCGCCACGACAACCTCCCCATTGCGGCCAGCCACCTCTATCCACCACCCCATCCTCCACCTTGCCGGAGCCGCTACCCCTACCCCGTCATCGACTGCAAGAGATGGACGTCTCTCATCGACGACACTGGACCAGGATCCTTTCATCGCGTCCTCTCGCTTCATCGGCGCCGTCGTCCACCTTGCCGTTGCCGCTCCTACGACCGCCTTGTCCAAGGCAACAGGATTTATCCCTCGACTCGGCCATCTGCCGTCTAAAGTCTTCTTCCTTGCCGCCGACTACCATCGCACCCGCAGCACCCTCAACGTATTAGTAGAGGCCTACACGGCGTCGCAAGAGAGGTGGTACTCTTCCATATGTGCTTAAGTTATTGATCTCACCCAGAAAATAGATCGTAATTTGTTTATTGTACTTTTCTTGTCCATACCAAATCGTAGTGGCTAGTTGAAAGCAAACATTGGTTGCAAAGTAGCTTTGTCTGGTTTGCACCTTCAGATCCGCCATGGCACGGGCACTATACTCGTAAAGCTTATGGTTCCCCCTTTATATTCACTACCATCATCATAGGTGCTTCGTGTCGTGCTAGCATTGCTCCCCAAGACCTCAACCCAAAGCTTACGTGTTGCAATACAAATCTGATATGATGCTCATATCACTAAAACAAATAATGTTTAATTGGTCACCTAATGTTCCTATATTCGTTTCAAAAAGCATGTGCGCCACCCACTGGTCCAGCTAGTTCCACTTTCCTGATTTTTCTCTTGATGCTTAGGGTTTTCCCCTTTTATCTACTCTACTATGATCTGCGTGGGTGCTTTCTGTCGTACTAGCATTACTCCACCCTTCAAGCTAAACAACACAGCACTCAAAATTCGAAAGCTTAGTTGTTCAAATATGATTGTGATATGATACTGATATTTGTTAACAAACACATTTAATTCGTTAGCTAAAGGTCCCACTTGAGTTTCCAAATGCATGTCGCGACATATAGAGAGATAGCAGAATTGCATTTCTTTGAAACTTGTTTACTGTACTTTCTTGTCCATACCAAATCTTAGTTGTTATTTCAAAGAAAACATCGGTTTCTAACTACCCTTTGCGCGGTTTGCAGCTGATCTGCCATCCCACTGCCACGGTCAACATTGTACTCATCATGCTTATGGTTTCCCCATTTTATGATGACCACCATCAGCCTACGTGGTTCGTGTCATAATAGCACTGCTCCACCCATCGAGCTAAACAAGCTTAGTTGTACAAATTCATATATGATATTATGCTAATATTAGTAAAACTGAGAGATGTTTAATTGGTTAGCTAAATGTTCCTACTTTAGTCGATATGCATGTGAGCCACATATGGAGAGATCGGAAAGAATAGTATTTCTTTGTGTGCATTGGTTCATCATGGGTGGCTAACCAACATTGTATTGAAAGACTTGTAATATCTTCAATCTGCTTGCTCTTCTGCTCTTCTTTAAGATGATCCTCTTCTCTTGCGGTCGACTGGTCAGGTTGAGTTATTCTCCCTTAGTATATTGTGAATCTGTCAGGTCAGGTCGATTTGTTCTTCTTTACTATATGTTGAAGCTGTCATCTGCGAAGTGTCATCACTTCTGGAGCTCTCATATTTTGAGTAGTAGGCCACATTATATTAATGCACTTACCAAATTACAGCATGCATGGCATCTCTTAAAAGAATTGTAGAGATAGCACAAAGGGGTTTACAGGGAGGCAGTATTGGATTAGAATCACTTCTGCATTACAAAGATAATCTCACTTGTTTTTATGTTTTCATGCATGTCAGATATTGAACATTATCAAAATGAATATGAGAATGGGCGCATGAGAGGAATATTGCGGAACAATCCACTGGCTAACAAAATTGGCATGATGGAGGATGGCCTATCTTATTCACCCATCAAGGTGCTTGCTCTAACTTGGCAAGGTTGTATTGGTCGCACATATTTTCCATCTGACCTCTTGCATTACTTCTACTTTGTTACACCATCTACTTAGTTTAAGCATCATATATGAGTATATGCCATATCTATCCATTTTCTGTACCTATTCCATGTGTTGTCATACTATGTTTTTCCAGTCAAATATTGTTATTTCGTAATAGATGTCCAAAAGGAAGAGGGTGAGTGCAGGTCCTCAAGGAGTACAAACTAGGTTTTTGGAAAAGGTAGTGATACCTGTTAAATCAGATAGATCAGCAGCCACAGAAAACATAGGCCCAACTGTACCACACTTTACCCCTACTCCAGTGGCCAAACCCCTATTAGAACTGCTGGGAGCCCAGCGTCAGGTACTGTCTATGATATTAATTCCAAATTTTAAATCCTAAATTTCTGCTTGTGCCTCACCTTCTCTCTTGTATGAAAACTAATTTCAGATGAATCTCCTTGCTCAAAGGATCATACAATCTCAAAACAATAATGGGCTCTGCATTGCTCTTGTCATTACCTCTCTCCCTTTTTCCTTGTAACATTGTACTTAATTAATTGCTATTTGATTATGTATCATCAATCTACACCTGAGCTTCATTAATCCTCTGTTTTCCAATATTATTTGATCTATATTTACTCTTTGCAAAATGTAGAATAATGGCAACGCTTATAAAGAATTTTCTTGGGGAATTTATGAATTATCCTTCCGTCAACATGGAGAAGGGCTTTGTCCATCCCGTGTTAACATGTAATGTAAGTTCATCCTTCTCAAGCCTTCAAACTTTGTTCTAGTATAGATTTGGATAGGCATCATTTCCTCCACTGTTGTTTGCTTAGCTGTTTACATCTGATTGGATGTTTGCAACAACTACCAGTTTCAAATTGTAGTTGTAAAAATATGTTCCTTATGCAGAATAGATCCATTTATTTGCTTATATAATTGTGAAACCTGTTACGTGTCTCCTTGTTTCACTTTCAGAGTCGTATCTCTTATGCCAGGTAGAACTTTAGGGAAGATAGTGAGCCAAACCATCTTGAGGACAGCGAGATGACCCCAAGGTCCTGTCTTGATGAAGACAGTGAGTTGAAGCTACTCACCAGCAGGTGTGAGACAACCTCTATGCAGTCGCTACCTCAATCAGTTCAACTTCTTCAGTCTCAACTTAAAGAGGAAAGGCTTGCTTCATCTCAGCTCCGACATGAAGTCAAAGATGCAATGAAGATGTCAGAGGACTGTCGTGCGCACCATCATGCCTTAAATCTAGTGTTGATGCATCTATCGTTGACACAACTGAGGTCTACTCAGCTTCTTCAGCTGTTTGGGGGGGCAACCAGGCCAGGCCTAGTGCCTTCTAAAGTGCTCTCAGTTTTGTATATTCTTTTGTCGGCGCGTTTATTTTCACTGTTGGCGAACTTTGATGCCCAGTGGATGTAATATGTGTGATAGCCGTGATAGCCTAGCGTAAGTTGCTTGCTTATTTATTTCCTTGTTGTCTTATTTATTTGTTTGCTTCTAGTCATTGCAGTTCTTTTTCTGCGGTTTTCTAGTGGCTGCAATAACCTATTTTTTTAAACTAGGCCACAATAACCATGGGCTAATATTTACTATAGTGACACTGGGCCTCCTACAGGCCGTAGAAACAGTGGGCCTTCTACGGGTCGTAGAAACAATGGGCCTTCTACGAGCCGTAGAAACAATGGGCCTTTAGGTAGGGGCAGTATGATTGATGGCCAAACATGGGCCAATAACATGCCGCATTATGGCCGTAAACGGGCTAGAGTTGGAACTGTCCGTTTCATGGGCCGACCTAACGGGCCATCGTTAATAGGCCATATTTCATGACGCTATGAAAACGGCCCAACGTATTAACGGACCACAAATGGGCCGACTGTAACCACGGGCTAAATTTGGCCCACAAGCAGAAAATGACAGTAACGGGCCGTAAGTAAACGAATGCTGGAAATGAGCCCAAGAATAAATGGGCTCTAAGAACGCCAAAAGATAACATGGGCTGGAAACGGCCCAACGAATAACGGGCCGTTAATGGGTATAAAGTGATACATTGTTCATTACGGGCCAGTTTCACCACGGGCCGTTAATGGGTGTAAAGTGATACACTGTTCATTACGGACAGTTTCACCACGGGCCGTTAATAGGCAAGAGTTACATAGGGCCTCATATGGGCCGAAAGACGTCATAGGCCATACATGGGCCAGAAGTGAAAATGGGATGGAATCATATTGGGTGGCCCAGATGACGCTACTAGGCCTAATTCGGATAGGGCGTAACGGGCCTTGGGTTAGCGGGCTGTAAATGGGCTATATGCAAACAGGCCGTTAACAGGCTTAAAATGGGCCGGCCCGCCACCTTTTGACCAAGTCAAACGGGCCGGCCTTTTCATAGGAATGGGCCTCTGTTGGGCCGTGCCACGTGTCAACATATCATAGATGCCTATCTGACCCACTGACGAGCTGACACGTGTTTCGTCCGGCCAATAAGAATTTTACACGTGGAAATTTCCCATTGGTCGGGGCTGTTAACGGGTTATCGGATCCAAAACCCGACCCGATAGCTTAACAGCGTTCCGTTACGGTGGATGCCACGTGTCGGTCACCCTTGACGAAAGCACTTCTGTGACGCGCGATTTATCGTCATGGAAGTGGACACTTCCGTGATGATAATTTTGGTGATGTCATGGAACACTTCTACGACAGCATAGGTATGACTATCTTGATTCTGTCATAAAATCATCATGGATGTACATGCATGACAAAAAACGCGACCTACTGTGACAAACATGTATCATCACGGACGTGTATTTTTTTTGTAGTGGCCGTTTCTGATTCTTTTGGAAAGTGGGGCTATTATTGACTTGGACGTGGGGTTTGGGACAAAGGCCTACTATTATACTTGGTCCTACTCACACGACCGACCTGACAGGCTCTACCCTAGCCGAAGCTATATCATATGGTTTCGCACCGTTCCAGATCTTAGCGCCACCACGCAATTCTTCTCCATCCCTCCTTCCAGCGTGCACCGTGAGAAGGGACATCAGTCCTCCGAACCCCGCCTTTCGTGATCCTATACGGGAGAGGGGCGATCAGGTTTTTGGGGAGCACACTCCTGTGCTGCTGCCAGCGACGACTTCCTCAACGACAGCCTTCCTTCCCTGACCTCGATAACCTCTTCATCATGACATGAGCGACAACATCAACCACAGCGGGTTTCTGCTCCCGCTGGATTTACAGTATGTGATATCCGCCCTCCTAGTTTAGTCTGCATATTACTTTGATCTTTGCAATTGTGTCGATGATTCATTTACGGTTGATTCGGGATTACATCTCATAGTAAATTGCTCATATATTCAACAAATCCCAATGCAAAAACCTTGATTATAGGCAATTTACTCTGAGTGGTTTTTGCATGCGCTTTTTGAAGCCGCCCTACTATTTAAGGGGTTTGCCAATATAAAAGGTGGCGCATAAGAGCAGTATAGTGGTTTATAGATTCATGTACTGCTAATTGAGCTCACTAAGTGGTAAGCCTGAGGGCGATCTAATCACATACACAGCAGGAAAGCTTTTGAGAACATGGATACCCTCTTCGAAGCCGCCCTGCTAGTGTTCTGACGATTCCGATTGTGGATTCATAATGTCATTGGACAGGGCAAAGGACATGTGGGTTGTGCTTGAGGCCACTGAGGGAGTCCTGGATTAGGGGGTGTTCGGGTAGCCGGACTATACCTTCAGCCGGACTCCTGGACTATGAAGATACAAGATTGAAGACTTCGTCCCGTGTCCGGATGGGACTTTCCTTGGCGTGGAAGGCAAGCTTGGCGATGCGGATATTCAAGATCTCCTACCATTGTAACCGACTCTATGTAACCCTAACCCTATCCGGTGTCTATATAAACCGGAGGGTTGTAGTCCGTAGGCAATCAACTCCATATACAACAATCATACCGTAGGCTAGCTTCTAGGGTTTAGCCTCCTTGATATCGTGGTAGATCCACTCTTGTACTACCCATATCATCAATATTAATCAAGCAGGACATAGGGTTTTACCTCCATCAAGAGGGCCCGAACCTGGGTAAAACATCGTGTTCCCTGCCTCCTGTTACCATCCGGCCTAGACGCAAAGTTCGGGACCCCCTACCCAAGATCCGCCGGTTTTGACACCGACATTGGTGCTTTCATTGAGAGTTCCTCTGTGTCGTCGCCTTTAGGCCCGATGGCTCCTTTGATCATCAACAATGATGGGGTCCATGGTGAGACTTTGCTCCCCGGACAGATCTTCGTCTTCGGCGGCGTCGCTCTGCGGGCCAATTCGCTCGGCCACCTGGAGCAGATCGAAAGCTACGCCCCTGGCCATCAAGTCAGGTTTGGAAGCTTAAACTACACGGCTGACATCCGCGGAGACTTGATCTTCGACGGACTCGAGCCACGGCCAAGCGCGCCACACTATCTCGAGGGGCATGATCTAGCTCTGCCCCCGGACAGTGCCCTGGAGGCCGCACATGCATCGGTTCCGACCCCTAACTCGGAGCCTCCTGCGCCAATCGAGGATGAACGGTTGGATGTCACCTTGGGGGCTGCGATCCCGAAAGCGATCGAGCCGAACACTAGCCCCGCACTCTACACAACCCGTGACTCCGAGGATCCGGATTCCTCCCCGGACTCCCAACCCCCCGCGCCCCTGCCAATCGAGTCCGATTGGGCGCCGATAATGGAGTTCACCGCCGCAGACATCTTTCAGCATTTGCCTTTTGGCAACATCCTGAATTCTCTTAAGTCTCTCTCTTTATCAGGAGAGCCCTGGCCGGACTACGATCAGCGAGGGTGGGATACGGATGATGAGGAAATTCAAAGCCCACCCACCACCTACTTTGTAGCCACTGTCGACGATCTAACCGACATGCTTGACTTTAGCTCCAAAGAAATCAACGGCATGGACGAAGATGTAGGAGACGAACAGGAACCAGCACCTGTAGGGTGCTGGAAGGCCACCTCGTCATATGACATATATATGGTGGATACTCCAAAAGATGGAGATGGCGATGGAACAGTGGGGGATGACGCCCCCAAGAAACAGCCAAAGCGCCGGCGTCAGCGGCGCCCCTCTAAATCCCACCAAAGCAAAAACGGTGTTTCCGGCACGAGAGATAATACTACCCCGGATAGCGCCCAAGAACACCCACCTCAGCAAGATTCAGCACAGGAAGATGGAAATGCCAGCCCTCATGAGAGAGCGGCAGACCGAGAGGTCGAGGATGATAACTATACGCCTCCCTCCGAAGACGAGGCAAGCCTCGATGACGACGAATTCGTCATACCATCAGACCCCGCCGAACAAGAGCGTTTTAAACACAGGCTTTTAGCCACGGCAAGCAGCCTCAAGAAAAAGCAGCAACAGCTTAGAGTTTCCCAAGATTTGCTAGCTGACAGATGGACTGAAGTCCTTGCAGCCGAAGAGTATGAACTCGAACGCCCCTCCAAGAGTTACCCAAAGCGCAGGCCGCTACCCCGATCAGAGGAGGAATCACCTACATCACCAGTGCATGACATGGCAGACCGGCCACCTCGCAGCCATGACAGAGAGGCCTCTCGGCCCTCCACCCAAGCCATGCCCCGACGCCGCTCAACTAAGGCACGGGAAAATGCGCCCGACCTGTGAGACATACTGGAGAATAAGGCAAGACAAACATGATCGATCTATGGATCGCACAGGCGCCCTACGGCATGTGACAATAATCTTCACTCTGGATACAACAAATCCGGCCGGGCCGAACACAACAGACATAGCTCTTCCGAGCTGCGTCGTGATATAGCCCAGTATAGAGGCGCCGCACACCCGCTATGCTTCACGAATGAAGTAATGGATCATAAAATCCCAGAGGGTTTCAAACCCGTAAACATCGAATCATACGATGGCACAACAGATCTGGCGGTATGGATCGAGGATTATCTCCTTCACATCCACATGGCACGCGGCGATGATCTACACGCCATCAAATACCTCCCGCTCAAACTTAAAGGACCGGCCCGGCATTGGCTTAACAGCTTGCCAGCAGACTCAATCGGTTCTTGGGAGGACCTGGAAGCCGCATTCCTCGACAACTTCCAGGGCACTTACGTGCGACCGCCGGATGCCGACGACTTAAGCCACATAATTCAGCAGCCAGAGGAATCGGCCAGACAATTCTGGACACGGTTCCTAACAAAGGAAAACCAGATAGTCGACTGTCCGGACGCAGAGGCCCTAGCAGCCTTCAAGCATAACATCCGCGACGAGTGGCTTGCCCGGCACCTGGGACAGGAAAAGCCGAAATCCATGGCAGCCCTCACGACACTCATGACCCGCTTTTGCGCGGGAGAAGACAGCTGGCTAGCTCGCAGTAACAACTTATCAAAGAACCCTGGTAATTCGGATACCAAGGACAAAAGTGGCAGGACACGTCGGAATAAGCAAAAACGCCGCGTTAACAGCGACAGCAATGAAGACACGGCAGTCAATGCCGGATTCAAAGGCTATAAATCCGGTCAGCGGAAAAAGCCATTCAAAAAGAATACTCAGGGCCCGTCCAGTTTGGACCGAATACTCGATCGCTTGTGCCAGATACATGGCACCCCCGAAAGGCCAGCCAATCACACTAACAGGGATTGTTGGGTGTTCAAGCAGGCAGGCAAGTTAAGGGCCGAAAACAGAGACAAGGGGCTGCACAGCGACGACGAGGAAGCCCAAGCCGCCGAACAACAATGGACAGAAGGGCTTTCCCCCACAAGTGCGGACGGTGAACATGATATACGCAACCCACATTCCCAAGCGGGAGCGGAAGCGTGCGCTACGGGACGTATACGCGATAGAGCCAGTCGCCCCAAAGTTCAACCCATGGTCCTCCTGCCCGATCACTTTTGATCGAAGGGACCATCCCACTAGCATCCGTCATGGCGGCTTCGCCGCATTGGTTCTCGACCCAATCATCGACGGATTTCATCTCACAAGAGTCCTCATGGACGGCGGCAGTAGCCTGAACCTGCTTTATCAGGATACAGTGCGGAAAATGGGCATAGATCCCTCAAGGATTAAGCCCACAAGAACAAGCTTTAAAGGCGTTATACCAGGTGTAGAAGCCAACTGTACAGGCTCAGTAACACTTGACGTGGTCTTCGGATCCCCGGACAATTTCCGAAGCGAAGAGTTAATCTTCGATATAGTCCCGTTTCGCAGTGGCTATCACGCCCTGCTCGGACGAACCGCATTCGCAAAGTTCAATGTGGTGCCGCACTAGGCATATCTCAAGCTCAAGATGCTAGGCCCTCGAGGAGTAATTACGGTCAACGGAAACACCGAATGCTCCCTCCGTATGGAGGAGCATACGGCGGCTCTCGCAGCGGAGGTACAAAGTAGCCTTCTCAGGCAATTCTCCAGTCCGGCCATTAAAAAGCCAGACACTGCCAAGCGCGCTCGGAGTAACCCACAGCAGGACCGCCTGGCACACTCTGAGCAAGCGTAGCAATGCGGCCCCAACCCCAGCTTTCGCGACATAGCGAAACCAGTACCTCGCATACATAACTACGCCCTTGAAATACCATGGGCATAGGGGAAGGGGCACAATAACGGCACGCCCAAAATACGGCTTAAAACGTACTAGGGGCTGCCGGATTATTTTTTTAATTTTTTCTTACTTTCAGGACTCCATACTTCGGACAACCTGTTCGGCAATTCGACTGCCGCACAAACGATGCAAGATCCAGGGAGGCAGACAAGTCATGCAGCATTATGGAACTGCCAGGTGGTCTTTGTTACGAGCGGTATACCTGTTTTAAATACAATTCTGCGGCCTGCCCCTGGTCAGGACATACTGAATAGTCCAATATTTTTTGCTTACCGCATTATTTGTATCGTTCGGCTTTGATAAATAGCCTCTCTATAAACAATGCTTAGCTTCTTGTCTATTTTTTGCATTATCTTCTTTTCACATATATGTTTATTAAATGACATGATTGCACCCGTACACCATGCTACAGCAAACACGCCAGGGGCTTCAGTACCCCTCATTATGGTGTGAGAAGTCCGTACACTTTCACAAGTGTGGCACCCCGAACTTATAGCACTATATGCATCGGCTCCGAATCATGATTTGGGTCAATAGTTGGGTTTGCCCGGCTCCTATGTTTTGGTGCCTTATGTTCCGCTATATCGGCTAAGGTAGCACTAGGAGAACCACTGCGATTGTGCCCCGGTTCAGCTAGGTTAAGCACCTCAGTGGAGAAAGCTAAAACTGACTGTCATGATGAGGCGAGAGACCGGTCGCTGTTCGAGAGGTTTTTCGAGTCCCTAAAGGCTTATGCCGCTTCGAGTGAGGAACTCGCTTTGTCCGTCCAAGGCGTGGATAGCGCCCCGAACTCGGTCTTCCGAACTAGGGGCTTCGCCGAAATTTAAAATTATAGAGTTCTATGGCTAAGTGAGAGTGTTCAAGCATTATAGTCCTATTGTCTGGTTCATTGTGTTGAGCGCCTCCCTCGAAGGACCCAACCATGGGAAAAAGAGCGCTCAGGTTTATCCCGAACACCCTAGCACTAGTGGCATGGGGGCAGAAGCCGACGACTGGCCATCTCTCAATTTTTTTTTGATAAACGGCCGCACAGAAAGTAATATTTTAAATTCAATAAGCATTCTTAGCGCATATGAACAAGTTTTCAGCGCACAGGATAAACACGAGCGAGTTCATTCAAAAATCACATCCTTGGTACATTCTTCCGCCACAAGGCGGGCACCTGCAAGAACATCCTTGTAGTAGTTCTCGGGCTTGCGATGCTCCTTCCCCGGCGGCGGCCCGTCCCTCACAAGCTTCTCACCGTCTAGCTTACCCCAGTGCACCTTTGCACGGGCAAGGGCCCGACGGGCACCTTCGATGCAGACGGAGCGCTTGATGACCTCGAGCCTCGGACAGGCCTCCACCAGCCGCCGCACCAGCCCGAAATAGCTCCCAGGCAGGGCCTCTCCGGGCCACAGCCGAACTATGAAGCCCTTCATGGCCTGTTCGGCCGCCTTGTGGAGCTCGACCAGCTGTTTCAGCTGGTCGCTCAAAGGCACAGGGTGTCCGGCCTCAGATTACTGAGACCAGAACACCTTCTCCATCGAGCTGCCCTCTTCAGCTCGGTAGAATGCGGCAGCGTCGGATACGCTGCGGGGAAGATCTGCGAATGCCCCTGGAGAGCTCCGGATTCGGGTAAGTAACAAGTAGTTTACTTTTATATTTCTGCTTTGCATAAAGAATGCCTTACCCGTTGCTATCTTCCTCATCTCCTCCAACTCTTGGAGGGCCCTTTGGGCTTCGGCCTTGGCGGACTTGGCAGTCTCAAGGGCCGTCGCGAGCTCGGATGCTTGCGCCTTTGACTCAAGCTCCAAACTCTCATGTTTTTTCATAAGAGCCTGAAGCTCTTGCTGCACCTCGCCGACCTGAACCGCAAGTCTGTCTCGCTCAGTGCGCTCCGTGGCTGTTTTCTTTTCGGCCTCAGACAGCGCCTGCTTAAGGGTTGCCACCTCAGTCGTGGCCCCTACAATAAGCAGTACAATCCTGTTATTTTTTTGCAATCACGCCTTTTTATAGGCACTTTTTCTGTAAGGTATTTCTTACCTTCTTTCTCCTCGAGCTGCCGCTTGGCAAGACCGAGCTTTTGCTCGGTCCACTCGAGGTCCTACTTCAGGACACCCACCTCCGCAGTCAGTGCAGCGGTGGATAGCAGCGAAGCCTGCATACACATATTGACTCTTTTTGTTAGACTCCTGCGAAATTTAATAGATCCTCTATTCGGCTTTTCTTTCCGAACGCCAAACAGAGCATCAGGGGCTACTATCTATGTGGTAATATTTTTACATATTTTTACTTACCTCGAAGCCTGTTAGAAGGCTAGCGCAAGCTTCAGTCAGTCCGCTCTTGGCGGACTGAACCTTCTGGATCACCGTACTCATAATAGTACGGTGCCCCTCGTCGATGGAGGCGCCGTCAAGCACCTCCAGCAGATTGTCCGGCACCTCTGGTTGGACGGAGGCCACCGGCTCAGAAGGCTTGCTCCTCTTGGAAGGAGTTCACCTACCGCGATCCGGAACTATGGAAGATTCCGGCGCGGTGTCCAGCACAAAGCCGGACTTGGAGCCCTGGGGGGCCTTATCCCCTTCACTCCTGGAGTCCGGGAGGTTGCCTTGCGGCTCCTCCGGGACCACCTCCTCCTGCCCCGGAGCTTGTCGCAATGCCACTTCGGCGTCGTCTGCAGTGCAGGGGGAGACAGTGAGCGGAACTGAGTTCACGTCCGACGAGTCCAGGGAGCCGCCCGACGATTCATTGAATTCGGCCTGGGGCGGGCTGCATAATTACGTTCGACATTAGGGAAAGCTATGCAACAAAGGAACATCATGAGTTACTCTGATGTCCGAACTTACGATTTCGCCGAACGCTTGGCCCTGTTTGGCCACTCCTCTTCGCCCTCTTCGGCGTCGGGGGAGTAGTCTGGCGGAGGGGTCTTCCTTTTCCTAGACCCCTCAGCCTTCCCCGTTGGGGCGGCCTTCCTCTTCTCTCCTCCCTCCGCTGGGGGGAGAGTTTTCTTCTTCCTCCTCGTTTTCACGAGAAGAGGGCGTCTCGAACTCCTCGGATGACGAGTCCGACACCACCACATTACGGGCACTCTTTTGAGTCCTCGTGGTCTTCTTCTTCTTGGCCTTCTTCTCCAGCACCACATAAGGCGCCAGAACCAGCAGCTTCACTAGTAGAGCTGGGGCTGGGTCTTCAGGCAGCGGAGCCGGATAGTTAATAGGTACGGATATCGCTTGCCAAGCCTGTCAAAGGTAAGGGAGTTTAGATCCCGCATAGAGTCAAACTATGAAAAAAGCTTAACATCTTGTAAAAGGTGAAGATAGCTTACCTCGCTAGCGTGACGTTGCGAGCTGTATCCGCGGTCCTCGGTAGCGGATGCGGGAGCCTCGGCGCCCTTGAATAGCACCTTCCAGGCATCTTCGTATGTCGTGCCGAAGAGCCTGCTAAGGGTTTGGTGCTGCGCCGGGTCGAACTCCCACAGATTAAAATCCCATTGTTGGCTCAGGAGGATCCGGCGGACGAGCATAACCTGGATTACATTAACAAGCCGGATTGGCTTGTTCACCAGGGACTGGATGCATGTTTGCAATCCGGTCACCTCTTTTTCGTCACCCCATGACAGACCCGTCTCTTTCCAGGACATAAGCCGCGTGGGGGGTCCGGATCGGAACTCGGGGGCTGCGGTCCATTTCGGATCGCGTGGCTTGGTGGTGTAAAACCACCCAGATTGCCACCCCTTTAGGGTCTCCACAAAAGAGCCCTTGAACCATAGGACGTTGGCCATCTTGCCCGCCATGGCGCCTCCGCACTCCGCCTGGCTGCCGCGCACCACCTTGGGCTTGGCGTTGAAGGTCTTGAGCCAGCGCTCGAAATGAGGGCGGACGCGGAGGAAAGCCTCGCACACGACGATAAACACCGAGATGTTGAGGATGAAGTTCGGGGCTAGATCGTGGAAATCCAGGCCGTAATAGAACATGAGCCCCCGGACAAGTGGGTGGAGTGGAAAACCCAGTCCGTGGAGGAAGTGGGGAAGAAATACTACCCTCTCATGGGGCCTTCGGGTTGGGAGAAGCTGCCCCTTTTCGGGAAGCCGGTGCGCGATGTCCTTGGACAGGTATCCGGCCTTCCTTAGCTTCTTGACTTGGCCCTCCGTGGCAGAAGAGACCATCCACTTGCCTCCCGCTCCGGACATTGCTAGAGAAGGTTGAGGTGGGAAGTGCGGGCTTGGGCGCTGGAGCTCGGGTGCGCAGGAGATGGATAGGCAAAGGAGGAAGAAGGCGTAGGTAAAAAGGTGGATCCCTGTCCCCTTATATGGGCGGACGCGGTTGTGCGTCCCCACCTGCCTAGTAAAACTCGCTTGCCTCCCAAGCGCCGTGATAAGTGGCGCGGTTGGGTTACCCACGTCCGTATTGATGAGAATCCCGTAAAGGGGGGTACACGATCTCTGCTTTGACAAGACGTGCCAAGGAAACCGCCTCGCAAAACATGCTGAGGTGGAAAAGTAAAAACGATTCGAGTAAAGGACTTGGCCGTAGTGTGATGGCGCACTGCGGAATACGTCAGCAGATTTGATTTGTGTTTATATCATTCTCTCTATGGCAATATGTGGAAGCTTATTTTGCAGAGCCAGACACTACTCTTGGTGTTTACAATCTTCTATGAAGGACTTGGAGGAGGAACCCGCCTTGCAATGCCGAAGACAATTTGCACGCCGGACTCGTCGTCATTGAAGCCTGGTTCAGGGGCTACTGAGGGAGTCCTGGATTAGGGGGTGTTCGGGTAGCCGGACTATACCTTCAGCCGGACTCCAGGACTATGAAGATACAAGATTGAAGACTTCGTCCCGTGTCCGGATGGGGCTTTCCTTGGCGTGGAAGGCAAGCTTGGCGATGCGGATATTCAAGATCTCCTACCATTGTAACCGACTCTATGTAACCCTAACCCTATCCGGTGTCTATATAAACCGGAGGGTTGTAGTCCGTAGGCAATCAACTCCATATACAACAATCATACCATAGGCTAGCTTCTAGGGTTTAGCCTCCTTGATCTCGTCATAGATCTACTCTTGTACTACCCATATCATCAATATTAATCAAGCAGGACGTAGGGTTTTACCTCCATCAAGAGGGCCCGAACCTGGGTAAAACATCGTGTTCCCTGCCTCCTGTTACCATCCGGCCTAGACGCACAGTTCGGGACCCCCTACCCGAGATCCGCTGGTTTTGACAGCGACAGCCACGTTTGGGGCCTCGGGCGCCGGCAACGAGTTGTATGTCATGGAGCAATTCTGTGACTACAAGATGACTGATGAGCGCTCTGTTGTTCAGTAGACTCATGAGATACAGTCACTTGCTAAGGAACTTGAGTACTTCAAGTGTGTGTTGCTAGACGAATTTGTTGCTGGGACCATCATTGCCAAGCTTCCACCTTCGTGGAATGATTTTGCTACTTCTCTGAAAAACAAGAGATATGAGTTTTCTGTTTCGGATCTCATTAGCACTCTTAATTTTGAAGAGAAGGCGAGAGCAAAAGACACACGTGCTCGGGTCGCTGAGGGAGCTTCTAGTGCCCACATGGTACTCAAGAATAAGTTCCAGCCCAACCAGCCCCAAAACAACAAGAACAAATCTCAGGGGAAAGGCAAGTTTGACGCAAAGAACAAGCCGTAACATTGTGCCAACTTCAAGAAGTATTCTCATAACGGGAAGGGATACAAACCTCAATTTTGGTAGCACCGCACAAAACATATATGGCTGCATCTACCTACTGTCAGCTAACCTCATGGTGCTCCAGGTATTCCTACATAACTAACTAGGTACAATGACCACTGCAAGATGAAATAAGCTTATTCATACGTTGAGTTGCTGATTGCACTGCGGAACGATCCTGTCATGTGTGGAGTAGAAAACAAGCAGTGCAGCTGAAGGTGGAAATCAACCAAGGACTTATGAAATTGTATATAATCTTCCTCAGGCAGGTCAGTATCCCCTTCGTCCATATGATCATGTTTTGTCATGCCGAGCTATTGATATGTGCTACTGTTTTGCAACAACGTTCAAGTATAGCTATTGTTTTCCTATCTTTTCAGATTCAGGACAATGAAGATGATTTTAGGGGAACTGCACAATATGGACTCATGTTGAGTCATCTCTACTGCCTCATATGTTTGCTGCAAATGTGTCAGCATCAATTGTAAGATGAGGCAGCTAGCTAGCTGTGGAGTTGCCAACATGCTCAAAGTGCTTGCAACATTGAGAAGAAACAAGCATGCCCAGGAAATTAATGCGTATGCAGGGAGGCCCTTTGCTCAGAGAAGCATCGACTGATTTTCTTTATCTCCACACCTTCTCACAACTTTGTATTGTTTATAGTATGGTGAATCATTGAGACGCATAAACATGCTGAACTTTGGTTCTTATGAATGTTAGTATGCATACTGTATCTTCTGAAGCTTAGTTTAATGTAAATGTTGACTAGCCTGTGAACCTTCACAATCTAGTAAGTATATTGTAGCTGTTATTTGACACCTCACTTTGCCGCGCTACGCGACCAATGTGAGTGTCTGCATCCAGTACTGCATCCTCTATTTTGGTGGATGCCAAGTTGAAAAAGGTTACCGATGAGTAGCCATAAGTTGGAGGTGCCTCTTTTTTTCTTTCGAATGGGCAATAAGCTGAAGAGTGTCTCAGGCTGCCTCTAGCACAAGGCCCTCCAGTACGAAACACGGGCAACCGACTGGGCCAATACAAAAGCCTATCCATCTTAAAGCGCATTTGTTTTTGTTTTTTGCGAGGAGAAGCCCATATTTCTTGAAGAGGGGGCGATCCCAGGAAAACCCTCCTTCCTCCTCGCTTCGACTTACACTTCCGTCTCGCCCCAATTCCCCCTTCTCCCCATCTTCCTCACTCTTCCAGAAAACCCTCACTCACCTTCTTCCTCACTCATAGAGAAAACTCCTGCTCCTCTTCTTCCACTCCTACCGAAAACCCCATCCCTCCTTCCCCACTCGCACTGCCACCAGGCTCGTCTCTGGCTACTCTGCTCAAACCCATGAGCTCGGCGCGACGCCCACAAGGAAAATGGAGTCGGCTGGCCCCAGCGCCGAGAAGATGAGGCTCCCGCCAGTGGTGGCGCCGGTTGTAGATCCCGCACCCGGCATCGTGGGGAGAAGCGGCGAGCCCCCCCACCCGGATGTGAGGAACCGGTAGAATCTCGGGTGGACCGCATCAGCGATCTCCCGAACGTCATCCTTGAGGAGATCATATCGCTTCTCCCCACCAAGGATTGCTGCTGCACACAAGTCCTCTCAACTCGGTGGTGCCCTCTATGGCGCACCACGCCCCTCAATCTCGATTGTCGTCAGATATCTGTCCTTCATGAATTTGATCTCCTCAGAGCCATCGTCTCCTCTCACCAGCAAGGCCCCGTTCAACGCCTCTGCATCCCGACACCCTACCTGCTGTCCATACCCGACATGGTGGACGTTTGGCTGACATCCCCTGAATGCGGAAAACTCCAGCAGCTTGAGTTCTACCATTACCATGAAAGTCTCATACCATGAACACACCAAGAATTCGTGCCCACACCACCGTTGTCCATCTCGCGGTTTTCCTCCTCTCTCCACACCGCCACCTTCGCCCAGTGCCATCTACCAGACAATCTGGTACAAATGCTTAGACTCCCACTGCTAAAAAACTTTCTCCTATGGTGGTTTGTCTGTCGAAGGCCTCACTACACAACATCATCCACTCTAGTTGCCCTGCCCTGGAGTGCTTACTGATTGTTTGGGAATAGAAATCCCTATTTGTTGTCTCCAAATAAAGTCGCCTCACCTTAAAAACATTGGAATTTGTTTTGAAGGACAACGGCTCATCATCGAAGATGCCCCTTCACTTCAAAGATTGCTCCTTGATAATTGTTATAAACCTTCACAAATAACTTTCGTATCTGTGCCCAAACTGGAGACGTTCGGTGTAATTTGTGATCCATTTAATGATCACAGGAAGTTGGTGTTTGGCTCCTCACTTTTTCAGGTACCGTATATTATCATCTACACATTTGTAATCATAAGCTACATTTTTCATTAGTGTGCATAAGTTTTATATCATCTTGGAGTACACTTTGGGTACTAATATTATGTTATATGCTCAATGAAGAGTTTGTCCATGGATAGCCTATCAATGCTGCTGGATTCTGTCAAGATCTTATATAACAGAATGTCTAGTTTTGATCTGAACATAATTATTGGCTTGCTACGATGCTTTCGATCTCTGGATAATTGATATATGGAGGTGATGATTTCATGCACATTGAAAGCCCGTATATATTGTACTAGAATTAACCCTTCAGCTGTCGCTCTTTTGACATACTCTTTTTTCAGACCTTAACTGTTTTCAATCTTCATGTCTACTTAGGTACTGCGACCACATGGAGAAAAACGTATAACCAATCGGTGGCGTAATAAGCACCAGGATTTTCTCAGTTCTCATGACATTCGTTTGAGGACAAGAACGATGGAAAGATATGCATCCAACCAGGCAAACGGAAGCTTTGTCACATTCTTCCTGTTAAATGTGAGGTTACTACTGTCCATGAGGCTTAAGTTTTATTGCAAGAGATTTCTAACGGATGGACACGTTGAACAGCAAAAAAAGAAGTTTCAGGTGGACAAATGGGCTTCTAAACGTGCTCGGCTTCTATTTACAACAAGTTGTAGTCATCCTGAAATAATTTTATTGCACAGGATGTTGATTTTATGGATCAGACCGATCCATTTATTTGTGACTGCGAAAAAGAGTGGTTGGGTTAGATGTTACTGCCATGTTCAATCTGGGTTTTGTCTAAAAATTTGATGAACAATTAATCCTTGGGCTTTTTGTACCGTTTGTAAGCTTGAGTTGCATGTTGTTGCCCTCATACTCCCCTCCACCTACCACTACACTGCCGCATCTTCCACCTGCCACTACACTGCCGCATCTTCCCTTTGCGATGAAAATATCTAGGTCTATTTAAGTCTCCTTCCTTAAATTTTGCCGGCTCGTCTGGTCCAGTGCCGGCAACCCCCGAATCCACGAATCCCAATCCCCATTCCTGCACCCCCTTCTTGCAAAGATGACGCCGTGGAAACGCTTCGTGAAGGCCCGTACGATGGCCGTGTCCCTCCCGAGCGCCGCCGCCTGCGCCGAGAGCGCGACCGCCTATGGGGAGAGTGCCGCCACATCCACATTGAGCGTAGTCGCTTCCGTTGAGGGGGCATCTGCAGCAGCCGACAGGGCAGCAGCAGCAGCCGAGACGGGTGCAGCTGCTGTTGCAACGGTGGCTGCAAATGCCGAGAGATCTCGAGCTGCCGTCTGTGCCGCCGATGTCGCCCTGGCCCGGGTCGAGGCCATCCACACCAAGATCGAGGATGCACACGCCAAGATATTCCAGGCCACCTCGGACTCCGGCATGCAACCCACATCTGAAAAGGCGGCAGTCTCCATGGAGCACCTGCTTCCTCTTGAGGTCGCCGAGCGGGAGCTGGAGATGCAGGAGGCAGCGGAGATCCAGGAGCGTCGGGAGGAGGAGTTGCACGTGGCCGAGGTCGAGGTAGATAAGAGTCTGTCCGTCGAGGAATCGGTGGTGGAGTACTAACGCGAGCTCTGGCGCAGCCACTACTACGAGTACTACAACCTTGAGGGCGGCGCCGAGGACGAGGATGAGGACGAGGACGATGACGCGGTCGACTTCAGCAAGGGGGACGCAGAGTCCACCAACGGCCACATGTTGCCAGGACAAGTCATCGACGTCTGATCTCACACCAGCGATGCATAGGCTGGCACGGTGACGGATTTGTTAAAATTACACAACAAGCGGATAACACCAGGGACCCAGCAGCTCAACTACAAGCTGTGTGGGGGCTGTGGCCCGTCTAGCCCACGCTTACACTTTTATTTAAGCACATGACGAGCCCAGTTGATATCTTTTTTCTTTCTGAAAATGGTAGCCAAGTTCTTTTTTTTTGGAGAATACCAAAATCGAGGAATACTTGCTTTTCTCAGCCCTACTGGGCAGCAAACCTTTCAAGATGAGGAGGGAGGGGATGTAAGTAAGTAGTAACAAATGGATCACATGGGTTCAACAGCTATTATCTTCTGCAACCTCCTCTATCCTGTTAAATGGTGTGCCTGGAAATCATTTCAAGTGCAAATGTCGTGTAAAGCAAGGAGATCCTATCTCTCCTTTGCTTTTTGTGATTGCTGTTGATCTTTTGCAAACCATGATCAATGATCTTTTGTGTAAGGGTCTGCTTACCTTGCCATTGCCAGCACATGATCCTGATTATCCAGTAGTACAATATGCAGATGATACTTTGCTATTTGTGAATGCTGACCCAACTCAGTTGGAGGTCCTCAAATCAGTGCTCAACTCCTTTTCCTCTGCAACTATACATCAAATCAATTTCCATAAATTTTCGATGTACCCAATCAATGTGGAAGCCTCTGTTGCTTCTGCACTTGTTGCTCAGTTTGGTTGCCAGCTTGGTTCTATGCCCTTCACTTATTTGGGACTTCCTGTTGGAACCACTCGGCCCAAAATTGTTGATTTGCTACCTTTGGTGGACTGCATGGAAAGAAGGCTAACTACTAGTTCCTGGTTTTACCACAAGGCAGTAGGTTGCAGCTTGTAAATTCAGTGATATCTTCACTGCCTATATTCTTCCTTTGCAGTCTATCTTTGCCACAAGGTTTTCGAAAGTAGTTAGAAAGGATTCAAAGACAATGCCTCTGGAGGAAATATGGTCAGGAGAAGGGACACTCTTTGGCTACTTGGCCCCTTGTCTGCAGGCCTAAGATGAAGGGGGGGCCTGGAATTCTGAATTTGGGACTACAGAATGATGCACTGCTCCTTAAGTACCTGAATAAATTCTATAATAAAGCAGATGTGCCATGGGTTCGCTTGGTGTGGGACTCATATTACTTTCAGAGAATTCCTCATGACACTACTCTTTGTGGCTCATTCTGGTGGAGGGACATTTGTAAATTAATGGACAAGTATAGGGTTGTTACCTCTGTCACTGTTGGCAAAGGAGATTCTGTGCTATTTTGGTCTGATCATTGGGAGATTGGACAGTCTTGCATTCCTCTGCAAGAAATGTTTCCAAGGCTTGTCACATCCCCAGTTTAGGCCTTGCTTGTCCTTGCTTTATCATCCATGCATCATGTCTAAATTTCTGAAACTTGAATTGAGGATTGTTGAAACCTCAAAACCTAACTAAAAGAAGGGCAAGCACCCTTTAAATTGCATTCTGTGAATCCAAAGTGCCCTAAAAATAGTTTTGTGAATTTTGGCAAGAGTTATATATCAAACCAAAATTCTGGAATATTTCTAAGGAATTATTTGGTCTCTGAATTTAAATCAATAGTCTATTTGAATTTGGGAATATATTCATAATATATAATGAATATATTTTCAAATGCTTTGAAATGTTTTATGTACTTTTGGAATAGTCCAGAGAGGTAACATAAAATATTTCAGAATGTTTTGGCACTGTTTGAAATTATTTTGAATTTGAAAACAGTGGCAAAATAAAATAAAAAGGGAAACAGAACAGAAAAATTAAAAAAAAGAGAACATTACTCACCAGGGCCACTTACCTGCGCGGCCAGCCCACCTGGCAGCCCACTGGCCGGCCCAGCACTGTGCTGGCCCGTGCCAGCCACCTGCTTCCTCTCGCCAGGCAGGCAGAGAGGAGCACGCCGGCGCGCGCGCGGGCGCCACGCCACCAGGCTGCCTGCCTGCGTCGCCTGGCCACCGCGACGCCTCGCGTCTTCTCCCCGGCGCCGCCCCGACTCCCTGGACCCCCTCGCTCTCTTCCTCTCCCTCGTTCCCCTCCTCTGTCTCGTTCTCTCACGCTCCACCGAACACGCCCACCGCCGCCGTTCGCCGTTGCCGCAACCACCGCCGTCCCGACGATGCCCCGAGCCGCTCCCGAGCTCCTGCGCCTCGTCACCAACCCCCTCACCGAGCCACACGACCGAAAGAGCCCCGGAGCGCCGCCCCGATGTTTTCCCCCTCGTCGGCTACCGAGGATCGCCGTCGTCAAATTCGTCGCCGCTCGTCCTTCCCCGAGCTCGCCGTCCATCCCACGGTCATCTACGTGAGCTTCTGATCATCCTCCCCCTCTCCGTTCCCTCTCTGGCACGCCGTAGCCGCCTCGCGCCTCTCGCCCGACTGCGCCGCCGCCTGCACTCGTCGCCGGTGATGCTCCGGTGACCATTTGGTCCCGGGCATCGCGTCAACACGCTCCCCGCATCGCGTAGAGGCCGTAGGTGCTAGCGCCACGCCGACTAGGCCACCGCAGCCCCGCGCACGAGCTGGCCGAGCTTCAGCCTCCGCCTGGCCTCGTCGCCGGCGAAGCTCCGGCCACTCCCCGGCCAAGCCACCACCATGGCTGGGTGCGGGCGATCACCAGCTGCCCGTAGCTGCCCTCCGCGCAGCAAATGGCGCCCTGTGGGCGAATCCCGCAGCACGCCGCCGCGTCTGTCCTCGCCGGCGGCTAAACGCCGGCGGGTTGACCGCTCCGACCGGCGGGGTTTGACCTCTCTCTCTCACTGACGTGTGGGCCCAGGCGCCTGCTTAATTAGTATTAGGTTAATTAGTGTTAATTAATTTAGTTAATTAGGTGAGCCACTGACATGCGGGCCCCGCTCGGCTAACTAAGTTAGTTAGGGCTAACTAACCCGGTTAGTTGACTGGGTCACTGACCAGTGGACCCCACTGGTCAGGTTTGACCCGGACCAGCCCCTGTTGACTATGCTGAGGTCAGCATGACCTAGTGCTGACGCAATAATTCCTTTCTGGAATTTAGATAATTATTAAATGATTTATAAATTCAGAAAATGCCTAAAACTTCTAAAATCATAGAAAATTAACCGTAACTCCAAATTTAATAAATTATATATGAAAAATTATCAGAAAAATTCAAGGAATCCATCTGTACCATTTTCATGCATGTTAGAGCAACTTATAGGTGCTGTTTAGCACAAATCAATTAAAGGGCATTTAATTAATCACACATGGAGTTTGAATTTGAATTTTATATTCAAACCAACTCCATTTAACATGCTGCTAGTTGCATTAGCTCAAAACACATTCATATTGCCATGTCATGATCATGCATCATATTGTAGCATTGCATTGATTGTGTTCTTTCTCAGTTACCGGTGTTTGTCCCCTCTCGGTAGACGATGTCCGACGCTGTGATCGTTGACACTGATGAAGACTCAATGTTATCTTCAGAAGTGCCAGGCAAGCAAAACCCCCTTGTTCATTCCGATACAATCCTACTCTCTCGCTCCTGCTCTCTTTTACTGCATTAGGACAACACCGATTCATCTGTTACTTGCTGCGGTAGCTGAACCCCTTTATCCTTTGCATGACCTGTCATTGCCACAGTAAATAGATGAAACCCACTAGCATGAGTAGGAGTTGTTTGAGCCCTGTTGTGCCTACTCATTCATGTTTGTTTGTCATGCCTGCTACTGCTTAGAGTTGAGTCAGGTCTGATTCATCGGGGATGAATCAGAGGCGTGTGAACATGTCCTACTGTGTGTGAGCTAAGTGTGTGAACACGATTTGGTAAAGGTAGCGGTGAGAGGCCATGTAGGAGTACATGGTGGGTTGTCTCATTGCAGCCGTCCTCAGGAACTGAGTTCTGTGTTTGTGATCCATGATTCAGTTACTACCATACATTGGGCCCTGAAATATGACCCCGCTCGACTTCTTATTCACCCTAGTCCTCTGTCCAGGAGTTGCAAGTAGTTTCTGGTGTTTGTAGCTACTGGAGGCCGTGGACAGCGCTGACCGTAGGGGTGGGCTGTGATGCGGTAGGTACGTGGCCGGTGTACCGGATGCCCGTTTGGTATCTCGGGAACCCTGTTCACATCGTTTGGGGCTGTGAGCGAAACTCCGGCCGGATCTCCTCATGGATGGAACCCGAATAGGCGATAAACCTGGACTAGAGACTTGAGTGTTTAGGTAGGTCGTGGTCTACACCCACGTCGGCTTTCGCTTGAAGTCTGCCGAGCACATGTCGTGTGCAGACGCTAAGTGGTGGAAACATGTATGAAGAAGTACACCCCTGCAGGGTTAACATCATCTATTCGAATAGCCGTGTCCGCGGAAAAGGACTTCTGGGTTGCTTATATCAGTTCATAGACAAGTGAAAGTGGATACTCTAAAATACGCAAGATAAGCGTGAGTGCTATGGATGGCGTTCTCGTAGGGAGACGGGAGCGGATCCATAGTGGTGTATTGATATGGTGAATATGTGGACTCGTGTGCGCCACCTCAAAAGAGTTGCTTGCAGTCGTAGTTTAGGATAGCCACCGAGTCAAAGCTGGCTTGCTGCAGTTAAACCCCACCATCCCCTTTGTTGATAATGATGCATATGTAGATAGTTCTGATGTAAGTCTTGCTGGGTACATTTGTACTCACGTTTGCCTATTTTATGTTTTTGCAGAGAGACTTCGGTCTCGCTAGTAGTTTCACGTGGACTTCGACGTTTAGCTTGATACCTCAGCTACGATCTTGTGCCCTCGGCAGGATCTGATAGATAGTCAGGCTTCTCAGCCTTTTTCATTTATAGATGTCTGTACTCAGACATGATAGCTTCCGCTTGTGCTTTGACTTGTATGCTCTGAGTGTTGGGTCATGAGACCCATGTTTGTAATATCTCGCTCCTCGGAGCCTATTGAATAAACTACTTGAGTCGTAGAGTCATTTTGTGATGCCATGTTGTATTGCACATATCGAGCATATTGTGTGTATGTTATTGAAATGCTTGGTATGTGTGGGATCTGACCATCTAGTTGTTTATCTTTAGTAGCCTCTCTTACCGGGAAATGTCTCCTAGTGTTTCCACTGAGCCATGGTAGCTTGCTACTGCTCCGGAACACTTAGGCTGGCCGGCATGTGTCCTTCTTCGTTCCTGTGTCTGTCCCTTCGGGGAAATGTCACGCGTTGAATACCGGAGTCCTGTTAGCCCGCTACAGCCCGGTTTACCGGAGTCCTGCTAGCCCAGTGCTACAGCCTGGACTCACTCGCTGATGACCGACACGTTCGATGCTGGGTCATGGATGCCTGTCCCTGTAAGTCTGTGCCACTTTGGGTTTACGACTAGCCATGTCAGCCCGGGCTCCTTATCATATGGATGCTAGCGACACTATCATATACGTGTGCCAAAAGGCGCAAACGGTCCCGGGCAAAGGTAAGGCGACACCCGTGGGAATACCGTGCGTGAGGCCGCAAAGTGATATGAGGTGTTACATGCTAGATCGATGTGGCATCGAGTCGGGGTCCTGACAGCGTTGGTATCAGAGCTTGACTGCCTGTAGGATTACCAAGCCAAACTGGTCGAAGTTGAGTCTAGAAATTCTTTAGTTATATAAGGGAATTGATTGTGGGATGGAACGTAAGGCTCTTTTTACTCCTTATACCTCATGCCCTTCTGATCTGAGTCATCATCTTCTCTTCTACGGGGATTAAGAACTAGGCTATCTCTTCTTTCTATCAGGATCACGTGTTACTAATCCGTAGACTTATAAGATTGTTGGATTTAAGCTTCAGTTCAGTTCCTACTACTTCCGTATGTTAATTGTTGATCTCGAAACCTTGATATTGTGCTTCTGAGTGGTTATGCCACCATTTTGTGAATGTCTCAAATCTTTTCTGAGCATTTACAGCCGTTATGCTGTCCGAGTCATCCCAGGTTTCCAAACAGTCTGATGCATTTGCAAATCCCTTCCTCCTGTTTCCGATGTGCATTTGGTCAGATTAATCACACTAATTAGTGAGTTGAGGTACTTTATTGCCTCGACCTTATGTTGGAGTTATTATTATGACCCTAGGTATTTAGGGAGTCACCTAGTAATCTAGCAACGTTCTGTGTTCCCAGTGTGAGATTCTGGCCTTTATTCTCGAAAGCATCCCGTGATGCTACTTAGTAATAGGTATTCTGTTTCTGGGTTTTGAACCCGAGATTCACTCTACTTACTTCTTGTTGATAGTGTTTGCTAGTTCCTTTAGGATATTAGTAACTTTGCGATAGTCCTCGAGGTCCGTGGTATATCGCTCTTCCAAATACCATGAACCATTATGGCAGAAGTTTATTGGATCAAAAAGATCACAATTAGAGTACTCTTGAGGAGTTCTCCATTCATAAATCGTGACTCTGCCAGTTCTACCTTTCTGCATGGGTTATCCGGAAGAAATATGTTGAACTTGGTTCGACATACTAATCTATGCATCCACAACTCAGAAAGTTATATGTTCCTTCGAGTTGTTCTCTTTAGTTGCATTCTGACCCTCGTCTATCAATTGATAGTCAAGAGTATGCGTGCGTTCGTTTATCGATGCCTATTACTCTTGTGGTCCGTCAAGCCATTCTATCGCAGAATGACTAGGAGAAACAAACTCCATTACCTCTTCCATATCTAGGATTGGGTCAAAGTAGTTGTGTTCCGCAGATCAAGTTACAATCCAGCTTCTGGTCTGCTCTACCCTGAAGTATTACCTTCTTTATGACATGAATTTCATGAGAATTGCACCACCTTGTGAATTCTTGACATAGTGATACTTCTCGCCATCCTTTTTCATTCCTCGGCCCTCGTGTTGATGCAACCGGAATACCGACAAATGAATTGTGATGTGTGAAATCAATACCGCTAGCAACTCTGTTGCTTGGTAGTTAAAGGATAATAATTTCATTCTTAGTATGTTGGTTTTCGAATCATCCTTCTAAGACTGATCGTGCTACCTAGTCCTTATTTCGGTGCACCCTTCGATTGATGAGTTAGGATCTTGTCAAGTCCTCACTCATTTGATCATATCGTCTTGCCCTCAAAAGCAAGATTGTTCTCGAGCTTAGTAACATACCGGTGGTTCGTGACTTTCCAAATATCTTCTTGGAGGTGTTACCGGGTTGTCACCTGACCGCTATGTTGAGTTCGTGATCAAGTTGGTTTCTTGTGAACCACCTTCTCTCCAAGAATCGGTGTTAGATATCCCTGAGCTAGTTGGTTAAGCTAGACAACAACTTGGAGAGTTGGAAGATAAAAGCTTGTCTGACTTAGTTCGTTCCAAAGGGATATTCTTGTGTAGTGTGTGTTGAAGAAAGATGATATCTTCATCGATTGGTCCTTGTGATCAGTTGCTGGACCTATTGTCTTATCAATCCTTTGATTTGAGTGTGGGCTATCGTCAAATCAAATCAGTACCAACGATGCTCGTAATGCTGTCTTATTCGTGGTTGATTCCTCGAGCATACACCATTACATCTTTGGTCTGACCAATGCTATCACCGTGTTCACCTAACTATGGAATTCCTTTTAAAAGGAAACCCAGATGAATTGTTGTTGTGCCCATTGACAACATCCTTGTCTTCTCCATAATTTTGCTGAACATTAAGCTAGTGTTGGAAACTTTTGAAAGAATTTCTTCATGCTAGTTCATGGAGCAAATGTTCGGATGTAAGAAGTGACTTCCCCCAGTCCATGTGCATTTGATGCAAGTTGCCGCCGTGGATTCGAGAAAGTCAATGTTGTTTCCTTTGGAATCATCCCAAATCAGTCATGCACACGTGCGAAGTATTCTGTAGTCTGGAGACTTGCAACCTTCATTCTATATGTGTCCCTAGCACACTAAGCCACTGATTGACTTGTTCAAGGAAAAGAAGTCTATGCTTGGAATCTAATCCATGGACTTGCGTAAAGACTTCGATACCCTCGTTGATGGTTCCCCTCCTGAACTCGGTAGTGTTTTATTATAAGACTACCATGTGGTCATGCTTGTCTGGGACAACGTGTTCACATGTTTGTAGCAGAACCAGCTCATGTTTTGGAGCTTGCTATCGTAGTTCATCTCCCGAGAATCCCGCAACGTCATCTCGTCGATTTGTGTTGCAAACTTTCATTTTTCTTCCTAGACTCGATGAGTCTGGAATATCCTGACACCAACCAGATCTGAATCTCAGGCAGATATGATGGTTGGAACATTTCCCTAAGAACTATAATATTGGTCTCTCGATAACCGGTAAGGTGGATGTCGTGGCCAACACACCCATCCGGTAGACCTATTATTATAGTATCTTGTTTGAGGAAGTTGGCCACCCCCCCATAGGGATTTCGTAGGATTTACTCCCTAGTTGCCCCTATGGATTTTTGTGTTCCCGAAGTCCGACCTTTTACTTGATGTTTTAGATATCAAACCATATCTATGAATGGGTTACACTAGCACATCAAGGAGAACATTAGAAGCGGAGTGCTAAATGCCTCTCGGTCGATCATCCAGATTTTATTTCCTTGGCCCCGCCAAGGGTGAAATCTGCGAAGATGTTATCTTCCTTTGCATCTGCATCCTCCATCACCATTCATCATGGTAGTAAGTTGTGTTATCGGACCCTTGACACGGATGTTGGTAAAACCTTGATGAATGTGGAAATGCTCAAGTTCTTGAGAGCACGCACAAGCGCTAGGTATTATCGCCGGCACTAACCGGGATTGCTCCTAGTCCCGTCGGTTATGCTATAACCACTTCCAACAGTGAATTCACTCTCTATTGTTGGGTTCCTCCCCAGTTACCAGAATCATTCCCAGCATTTGCATTTTGTTCCCAGCTTGCACCGCCAATGTGCCATTCTACCATGAGTCTCTTCCATTTCCGGTGATAAGCAAATTCATCCATTACGTTGTCTTCAACAAGGTAATCCACATCATCCAAGTTTGAGTATGCCATTCTACCGACCCCCTCCAAACGATCACTCGAGAATTGTCTTAGGCTGGTTTAAAGAGTTTCAATGATCTCTGAATCAAAAGTAATTCTTTTTGCCACTTAAGGGGATATCTCTACGAGTCACCTTCCCTAAGGTGTATAGTTACGGTATCATGGCAACTCAACTCCTCGCTACGTTGACAATCGTTTACCACCTTCTTAAGCGTGAAATTGTTGTCTACTTAGTGAACCCTCGTCATCCGTCTCTTTCCACCCCTCTTGATGTGTATCTCGTGTCTCAACCCGAGAGATGGTTCTATGTCTCATTCCGTGAGTTGTTCGACCTTCAAGAAGACCGATCCTTCTAGAGTTTTCCTTCCCTCTTCATGTCATGTTGACAGGATTTCTCAGAGCAAGACATCAAGACAATGATGGTGAGTGAACCAACGTTCACCTGAAGTGCACCCTGGATTGTGAAGATTATACTAGTTTGCGTTTCCCCTTCATCCTACCCTACGCTTGAATCTCGAGACGAGACTCTTGTTTAGTGGGGGTGAGTTGTCACATCCCCAGTTTAGGCCTTGCTTGTCCTTGCTTTATCATCCATGCATCATGTCTAAATTTCTGAAACTTGAATTGAGGATTGTTGAAACCTCAAAACCTAACTAAAAGAAGGGCAAGCACCCTTTAAATTGCATTCTGTGAATCCAAAGTGCCCTAAAAATAGTTTTGTGAATTTTGGCAAGAGTTATATATCAAACCAAAATTCTGGAATATTTCTAAGGAATTATTTGGTCTCTGAATTTAAATCAATAGTCTATTTGAATTTGGGAATATATTCATAATATATAATGAATATATTTTCAAATGCTTTGAAATGTTTTATGTACTTTTGGAATAGTCCAGAGAGGTAACATAAAATATTTCAGAATGTTTTGGCACTGTTTGAAATTATTTTGAATTTGAAAACAGTGGCAAAATAAAATAAAAAGGGAAACAGAACAGAAAAATTAAAAAAAAAGAACATTACTCACCAGGGCCACTTACCTGCGCGGCCAGCCCACCTGGCAGCCCACTGGCCGGCCCAGCACTGTGCTGGCCCGTGCCAGCCACCTGCTTCCTCTCGCCAGGCAGGCAGAGAGGAGCACGCCGGCGCGCGCGCGGGCGCCACGCCACCAGGCTGCCTGCCTGCGTCGCCTGGCCACCGCGACGCCTCGCGTCTTCTCCCCGGCGCCGCCCCGACTCCCTGGACCCCCTCGCTCTCTTCCTCTCCCTCGTTCCCCTCCTCTGTCTCGTTCTCTCACGCTCCACCGAACACGCCCACCGCCGCCGTTCGCCGTTGCCGCAACCACCGCCGTCCCGACGATGCCCCGAGCCGCTCCCGAGCTCCTGCGCCTCGTCACCAACCCCCTCACCGAGCCACACGACCGAAAGAGCCCCGGAGCGCCGCCCCGATGTTTTCCCCCTCGTCGGCTACCGAGGATCGCCGTCGTCAAATTCGTCGCCGCTCGTCCTTCCCCGAGCTCGCCGTCCATCCCACGGTCATCTACGTGAGCTTCTGATCATCCTCCCCCTCTCCGTTCCCTCTCTGGCACGCCGTAGCCGCCTCGCGCCTCTCGCCCGACTGCGCCGCCGCCTGCACTCGTCGCCGGTGATGCTCCGGTGACCATTTGGTCCCGGGCATCGCGTCAACACGCTCCCCGCATCGCGTAGAGGCCGTAGGTGCTAGCGCCACGCCGACTAGGCCACCGCAGCCCCGCGCACGAGCTGGCCGAGCTTCAGCCTCCGCCTGGCCTCGTCGCCGGCGAAGCTCCGGCCACTCCCCGGCCAAGCCACCACCATGGCTGGGTGCGGGCGATCACCAGCTGCCCGTAGCTGCCCTCCGCGCAGCAAATGGCGCCCTGTGGGCGAATCCCGCAGCACGCCGCCGCGTCTGTCCTCGCCGGCGGCTAAACGCCGGCGGGTTGACCGCTCCGACCGGCGGGGTTTGACCTCTCTCTCTCACTGACGTGTGGGCCCAGGCGCCTGCTTAATTAGTATTAGGTTAATTAGTGTTAATTAATTTAGTTAATTAGGTGAGCCACTGACATGCGGGCCCCGCTCGGCTAACTAAGTTAGTTAGGGCTAACTAACCCGGTTAGTTGACTGGGTCACTGACCAGTGGACCCCACTGGTCAGGTTTGACCCGGACCAGCCCCTGTTGACTATGCTGAGGTCAGCATGACCTAGTGCTGACGCAATAATTCCTTTCTGGAATTTAGATAATTATTAAATGATTTATAAATTTCAGAAAATGCCTAAAACTTCCAAAATTCATAGAAAATTAACCGTAACTTCAAATTTAATAAATTATATATGAAAAATTATCAGAAAAATTCAAGGAATCCATCTGTACCATTTTCATGCATGTTAGAGCAACTTATAGGTGCTGTTTAGCACAAATCAATTAAAGGGCATTTATTTAATCACACATGGAGTTTGAATTTGAATTTTATATTCAAACCAACTCCATTTAACATGCTGCTAGTTGCATTAGCTCAAAACACATTCATATTGCCATGTCATATCATGCATCATATTGTAGCATTGCATTGATTGTGTTCTTTCTCAGTTACCGGTGTTTGTCCCCTCTCGGTAGACGATGTCCGACGCTGTGATCGTTGACACTGATGAAGACTCAATGTTATCTTCAGAAGTGCCAGGCAAGCAAAACCCCCTTGTTCATTCCGATACAATCCTACTCTCTCGCTCCTGCTCTCTTTTACTGCATTAGGACAACACCGATTTATCTGTTACTTGCTGCGGTAGCTGAACCCCTTTATCCTTTGCATGACCTGTCATTGCCACAGTAAATAGATGAAACCCACTAGCATGAGTAGGAGTTGTTTGAGCCCTGTTGTGCCTACTCATTCATGTTTGTTTGTCATGCCTGCTACTGCTTAGAGTTGAGTCAGGTCTGATTCATCGGGGATGAATCAGAGGCGTGTGAACATGTCCTACTGTGTGAGAGCTAAGTGTGTGAACACGATTTGGTAAAGGTAGCGGTGAGAGGCCATGTAGGAGTACATGGTGGGTTGTCTCATTGTAGCCGTCCTCAGGAACTGAGTTCTGTGTTTGTGATCCATGATTCAGTTACTACCATACATTGGGCCCTGAAATATGACCCCGCTCGACTTCTTATTCACCCTAGTCCTCTGTCCAGGAGTTGCAAGTAGTTTCTGGTGTTTGTAGCTACTGGAGGCCGTGGACAGCGCTGACCGTAGGGGTGGGCTGTGATGCGGTAGGCACGTGGCCGGGTAACCGGGCGCCCGTTTGGTGTCTCGGGAACCCTGTTCACATCGTTTGGGGCTGTGAGCGAAACTCCGGCCGGATCTCCTCATGGATGGAACCCGAATAGGCGATAAACCTGGACTAGAGACTTGAGTGTTTAGGTAGGTCGTGGTCTACACCCACGTCGGCTTTCGCTTGAAGTCTGCCGAGCACATGTCGTGTGCAGACGCTAAGTGGTGGAAACATGTATGAAGAAGTACACCCCTGCAGGGTTAACATCATCTATTCGAATAGCCGTGTCCGCGGAAAAGGACTTCTGGGTTGCTTATATCAGTTCATAGACAAGTGAAAGTGGATACTCTAAAATACGCAAGATAAGCGTGAGTGCTATGGATGGCGTTCTCGTAGGGAGACGGGAGCGGATCCATAGTGGTGTATTGATATGGTGAATATGTGGACTCGTGTGCGCCACCTCAAAAGAGTCGCTTGCAGTAGTAGTTTAGGATAGCCACCGAGTCAAAGCTGGCTTGCTGCAGTTAAACCCCACCATCCCTTTGCTGATAATGATGCATATGTAGATAGATCTGATGCAAGTCTTGCTGGGTACATTTGTACTCACGTTTGCCTATTTTATGTTTTTGCAGAGAGACTTCGGTCTCGCTAGTAGTTTCACGTGGACTTCGACGTTTAGCTTGATACCTCAGCTACGATCTTGTGCCCTCGGCAGGATCTGATAGATAGTCAGGCTTCTCAGCCTTTTTCATTTATAGACGTCTGTACTCAGACATGATAGCTTCCGCTTGTGCTTTGACTTGTATGCTCTGAGTGTTGGGTCATGAGACCCATGTTTGTAATATCTCGCTCCTCGGAGCCTATTAAATAAACTACTTGAGTCGTAGAGTCATTTTGTGATGCCATGTTGTATTTGCACATATCGAGCATATTGTGTGTATGTTATTGAAATGCTTGGTATGTGTGGGATCTGACCATCTAGTTGTTTATCTTTAGTAGCCTCTCTTACGGGGAAATGTCTCCTAGTGTTTCCACCGAGCCATGGTAGCTTGCTACTGCTCCGGAACACTTAGGCTGGCCGGCATGTGTCCTTCTTCGTTCCTGTGTCTGTCCCTTCGGGGAAATGTCACGCGATGAATACCGGAGTCCTGTTAGCCCGCTACAGCCCGGTTTACCGGAGTCCTGCTAGCCCAGTGCTACAGCCTGGACTCACTCGCTGATGACCGACATGTTCGATGCTAGGTCATGGATGCCTGTCCCTGTAAGTCTGTGCCGCTTTGGGTTTACGACTAGCCATGTCAGCCCGGGCTCCTTATCATATGGATGCTAGCGACACTGTCATATACGTGTGCCAAAAGGCGCAAACGGTCCCGGGCAAAGGTAAGGCGACACCCGTGGGAATACCGTGCGTGAGGCCGCAAAGTGATATGAGGTGTTACATGCTAGATCGATGTGGCATTGAGTCGGGGTCCTGACAAGGCTTTTCTCTTTTTGCCTACCGAAGAACCTTTTTGTCATGGAAGTGGTACAGGCAGGAAATTTGCAGCAAATGTTTTCTTTACCATTATCTGAACTGGCTTTTAGGGAGTTCAATCAGCTATCAGGCTTGTTATCTGTGGCTTGCTTGGATAATGGTTGTAATGATATCTGGGCTTGGAGGCATGGGAAAAAGGCGGAGTACTCGGCAAAAAGGTACTATGATTTTGTCCACCAGCCTGTTATTGCCAATCCTATTCTCAGCTGGGTTTGGAAAAGTTGTTGTACCATGACAATTAAAATGTTTGCCTGGCTGGTAATTATGGACAGAGTTAACACCAAGCATATGATCCAACGACGCCATTGGAGAATTGATGATGGACCTAGTTGTGTCTTATGCCCGACTGGAGTAATTGAGGATAGGAACCATCTATTCTTCCAATGTAACTTCTGTATGAGAATCTGGAACTACCTGCAAGTTTCCTGGTTGGATAGCAACGATATGGTGCAAATTGTCTTACATGCCAAGAAGGAGTTTAATAAGCCTTTTTTCTCAGAGGTGGTATTTCTTGCATGCTGGAATATTTGGAAAGTTAGGAATGACAGAGCTTTTAGGCATGTCAACCGAACTTTTAGGTAGTGGAGAAATGGGTTTATTCATGATATTACTCTTCTTTCACACTGGATCAAGACCAGATACAAGGAGGCTCTACTCAAATGGATTGATTTCCTGCCTCCTTGAGTGTCAGGACCCCGATCCTAAGTCACACCGATCTAGCATGTCACACTTCATATCACTTTGCGGCCTCACGCACGGTATTCCCACGGGTGCCACCTTACCTGGCCCGGGGCCGTTTGCGCCTTTTGGCTCACGTATATGATAGTGTCGCTAGCATCCATATGACAGAGAACCCGGGCCGACATGGCTAGTCGTGAATCCAAAGCGGCGTTAACCTATGGGGTCAGGCATACATGAATCACAACGAGCATGTCGGTCATCAGCGAGTGAATCCGGGCTATAGCACTGGGCTGACAGGACTCCAGGGAACCCGGGCTGTAGCAGGCTAGGCAGGACTCCGGATGTCACCGCATGACATTTCCCCGAAGGGACAGACATAGGAACAGAGTGAAACACATGCCGGCCAGTCAAGTGTCCGGAGCAGTAGTGCTGGGCTAACAGGACTCCGGTGAACCGGGCTGTAGCGGACTACTATGGCTCATGGAAGCACTAGACTATATTTCCCCATAAGAGAGGCTGCCAAGGATAAACAACTAGATTGTCGGATCCCACACATACCAAGCATTTCAGTCATACACACAATATGCTCGATATGTGCAAATACAATATGGCATCACAACATAACTCTTTGACTCAAGTATTTATTCATTAGGCTCCAACGAGCGAGATATTACAAACATGGATCTCATGACCCAACAATCATAGCACACAAATCAAAGCACAAGCGGAAGCTTAACATGTCTGAGTACAGACATCTACGAATGAAAAATGCTAAGAAGCCTGACTATCTACCAGATCCTGCCGAGGGCACAAGATCGTAGCTGAGGTATCAAGCTAAACATTGGAGTCCATGTGGAACTACTAGCGAGACTGAAGTCTCTCTGCAAAACATAAATTAAGCAAACGTGAGTACAAATGTACCCAACAATACTTACATCAGAACTATCTACATATGCATCGGTATCAATAAAGGGGGTGGTGGAGTTTAACTGCAGCAATCCAGCTTTGACTCAGTGGCTAACCTGAACTACGACTACAAGCAACTCTTTTGAGGTGGCGCACACGAGTCCACATATTCACCATTCAATACACCACTATGGATCTGCTCCCGTCTCCCTACGAAAAGGTCATCCATAGCACTCACACTTATCTTACGAAAAGGCAACCCAGAAGTCCATTACCGCGGACACGACTATTCGAATAGATGATGTTAACCCTGCAGGGGTGTACTTCTTCACACACGCTCTCATCACTTACCGCCGTTTACACGACATGTACTCGACAACCTTCAAGCGGAAGCCCAACGAGGGTGTCATCCATGGCCTACCTAAACACTCAAGTCTCTAGTATAGGTTTATCGCCTATCCAGGTTCCATCCGCAGGGAGTCCGGCCGAAGTTTCCACATACGGCCCCGAATGATGTGAACAGGGTTCCCGAGACACCAAACGGGCGCCCGGTACACCGTGCCATGGTGTATCTACTGCATCATAGCCTACCCCCAGGGTCAGTGCTATGCACGGCCGCCAACACATAACCTACAAACACCAGAAACTAGTTGCAACTCCTGGACAGAGTACTAGGGTGATTAAGAAGCCGAGAGGGTCCATTGGTTTTGGGACCAATGCGTGGTAGTAACTGTTTCATGGATCACAAACACAGAACTCGGTTCCTGAGGACGGCTTCAATGAGACAACCCACCATGTACTCCTACATGGCCTCTCACCGCTACCTTTACCAAATCGTGTTCACACACTTAGCTCTCAATAGTAGGACATGTTTACACACCTTCGATTCATCCCCGATGAATCAGACCTGACTCAACTCTAAGCAGTAGCAGGCATGACAAACAAACATGAATGAGTAGGCACATCAGGGCTCAAACAACTCCTACTCATGCTAGTGGGTTTCATCTATTTACTGTGTTAATGACATGTCATGCAGAGGAAAAGGGTTCAACTACCGCAGCATGTAACAGTTGAATCATTGTTGTCCTAATGCAGTAAAAGAGAGCAAGAGCGAGGGAGTGAGATTGTATCGGAATGAACAAGGGGGTTTTGCTTGCCTGGCACTTCTGAAGATAGTATAACTCTTCATCGGTGTCATTGATCACATCGTCGAAACATACGTCTATCGAGGGGGGAACAATCACCGGCAAACACTAAAAGAATACAACCAATGCAATGCACATTATGATGCATGATCATGACATGTCAATATGTTGTGATTTGATCTAATGCAACTAAAACCAGATTAAATGAAGTTGGTTTGAACCAAAGACTCAAATTCAACTCCATATGTGATTATTTAAATGCCACTTATTTGATTTGACCTGATCAGCAGGCATAAGTTGTTCAAACATGCATGATAATGCCATAATCAGATTCTTTGGATTTTTCTAATAATTTTTCATATATAAATTATTTCATTTGGAGTTACGGTTTAATTTCTATGAATTTTAGAAGTTTTGGGAATTTTCTGGAATTTCTGTATTATTTTAAATCCAGAAAATGATTAACTGCATCTGCATTACGTCATGCTGGCGTCAGCAGGTCAACAGGGTTGTCCAGGTCAAACCTGACAGGTGTGGCCCACCTGTCACTGACTTGGTGCTAACCAGGGTGTAGTTAAATCCTAACTAAAGTAATTAGAAGGGCTGGGGCCCACGGTCAGCGAGTCAGTGGGTTAGCTAAATTTTAATTAGCATCTAAACTAATTAGCAGGGCCTCGGGCCCTCATGTTAATGACCCAAGGGGTCAAACCCTGGTTCACTCGGTCAAACCTGCCGGCGACTAACCGCCGGCGAGGTCCGAGACGGTGGCGATGCGTGGAATCGCAACACAGGCCATGGTTCGAGGCGCGGATGGCACCGTTGGAACCCTGAGCCTCGTCCGCGTCGGCTGGTGCTAGTGGGGTCACCGGAGATGACCTAGATCGATGGCGGTGTCCGCTTCCGCAGTGGCCGGAGTTCGGGCGCGGACGGTGTCGATGCTACGGTGCATAAGAGGAGAAGACGAAGAGTGCTACGTTCTCCTGGGAGTGTGCTGAGCGCGCTGATGGGCTCGGACGCAAGCTACAACAGCTGTGGCCATGGCGGCGCCGTGGCCGGCGGCAAGGAGTGCTCGGCAAGGTGGTTAGGGCGGTTAGGGGAGGCAATCGAGCACGGGGTTAGGGGGAAAAGGATCATGGCCTCACAACGCATCGATTGAAGTATTCGGCGGGCTTGGGGAAGGCCTGCAGACGACGGAGCGATGATGGTGATCGCCGAATCCCGCGGAAGAAGACGGTGGCGTTCAAGAAGAAGCAGGGCTTCCCGACACGCGCGGCTCAGCGAGGAGGAGTAGGGTGACGGGGCGGTTCTTCTAGACACGACGGAGAGGCGGGGCAGTGGCTCTGGTCGCGGCGAACGGCGTCGGTGGCGGTGGCCATGCTCGGTCGTGGGGAGGTAAAGCAGAGGAGCGAGGGGGGAGAGAACTAGAGAGCGAGAGAGAGGCAGAGAGGTGCGTGGCATCTCCAGGGCGACATCGGGAGGCGGCAGCAAGCAGGAGGTGGCGCGCGCGTGCTGGCGCGCGTCGGGCACACGCCCTGCTGCCTACTGGCAGGAGGTTGAAGACGGTGGCGACTGCAGTGGGCTGGGCCAGCTGGAGTTGGGCTAGGTGGGCTACCAGGAGGTAAGCGCCAGGTAAGGTTTTCTCTTCTCTGTTTTATTTCTGTTTTGTTTTGTTTTTATTTATACATTTTGCCACTGATTCAAAATTCAAAACAAATTCAAAACAGGGCAAAACCTTCTGAATATTTTTATGTTGCCATTATGGACTTTTCCAGATGCACATAAATAATTCCAGGGCCTTTTGAATTATATTCTATAAAAATGAATATAATCCAAAACTCAAATAATTATTGATTTAATTTCAAAGTCCCAAAATAATTCCTTCAAAAATGTTCACTATTTTTGGTTTGGTCTCAAAGCCTTGCCAAATTTATCAAACATTTATGAAGTCATTTTGGAAGCAATGAATGCAATATAAAGGGTTCTTGCCCTTCTTTTAAAATGATTTCTGAGGCTTTCAATTTCCTCATTTCAAGTTTCTTGAAAATAACAGGATGCATGATGCTCACTGATGCAACTATCTACAACCAATGCTAGGGCCATGATAACTCACCCCCACTAAACAAGAATCTCGTCCCGAGATTCAAGACGTGAGGTAAGAAGACAGAGGGAGCACAAGCTAACACGGTCTTCACGATCCAGGTTGCACTCCATAGGAACGTTGACACGATCACCATCTTTGTCTCGATGTCTTGCTCTGAGAACTCCATCCAACACGATAACGGAAAGAAAAGAAACTCTCGAAGAATCGATCTTCTCGAAGATCGAGCAACCGACGATCAACTCTCAGAATGAGACATAGCGACATTTGTCGAGATGATACACGATACACACATCAAGAATGATGGAAATGAGCATATGACAAGGTTTAAATAAGTAGCGGAATTCCCACACCTAGGAGGGTGGTGAACGGTGTCAACGTAGCGAGGAGTTGGGTTGCCATGATACCACAACGAGACACCTTAAAGAAGGTGACTCGCAGAGATATTCCCTTAAGTGGCAAAAAGAATTACTTTTGATCCATAGATCATTGAAACTCTTCATTCCAGCTTAAGGCAATTTACAACTGATCGTTTGAAATAGCTCGAGGAAATGGCATACTCGGACTAGGATGGATGATGTGGACTACCTTGTTGAAGACAACGCAAGGGATGATTTTGCTTGCGCGTGCTCTCAGGAACTTGAGCATTTCCATATTCATCAAGGTTCTACCAACATCCGTGTCGAGGATCCTGGCAACACATCTTACTACCTTGACAAATAGTGATGGACAATGCAGATGCATAGAAAGACACCCCTTTCTCAGATTTCACCTTAGCGAGGCCAAGGGAACGAAATCTGGATGATCGACCGAGAGACATTTAGCACCCCTCTTCTAATGTTCTCAATGATGTGCTAGCGCAACCCATTTGTAGATATGGTTTGATAACTAGAACATCAAGTAAAAGGTCGGACTTCGGAAGCTTAACAATCCATAAGGAATAACTACGGAGGCAGATCCTACGAGATCCTTATGGGGAGGTGACCAACTTCTTCAACCAAGATATTACAATAATAGACCTTCCGGCTAGGTGGGTTGGCCACGACATCCACGTTACCGGGTTACCGAGAGACCAATATTATAATTCTTGGGACACGTTCCAACCATCATATCTGCCTGAGATTCAGATATGGTTGGTGTCAGGATATTCCAGACTCATCGAATCTAGAAAGAAAAGTGAAAGTTTGCAACACAAATCAATGAGATGACGTTGCAAGATTCTCGGGAAATGAACTACGATAGCAAGCTCCAGAACATGAGCTGGTCCTGCTAAACACATGTGAACATGCTGTCCTAGAAAAGCATGACCACATAGTAGTCTTATAGTAAAACACTACCGAGTTCAGATTGGGAACCATCATCGAGGATAACGAAGTCCTAACATAGGTCATGACTAGCTCTTATGAAGGAATTCCTTCTTCTTGAACAAATCAATCAATGGCTTGGTGTGCTAGGGATACATATGGAATGAAGATGATCAGTCTATCAGACCATAGAATACTTCGCATGTGCATGACTGGCTTGGGATGATTCCAGAGTAGGTAAAACAAGCCTTCTCAAATTCATGGCGGCAACTTGCATCAAGTGCACATGAATTAGAGGGACTCACTTCTTTCGTCCAAACATATGCTTCACGAACGGGTCATGAAGAAAATGCTTACACAAGTTTCCAACACTAGTGTAATGTTCAACCAAATCATGGAGGAGACCAAGATGTTGTCGATGGGCTCAACAACAACTCATCCAGGTTTCCGTATAAATGGAACTCCACAATCATGTGAACAAGGTGTTAGCATTAGTCAGACCCAAAAGATATAATGGTGTATGCTCAAGGAGCAACCACGAGTAAGACAACATTACGATTATCGTTGGTTCTGATTTGATTTGACGCTAGCCCATACTCAAATCAAGGATTGGTTAAGACAATAGCACCGACAGTTGATTACGAGGATCAATCGATGAAGATGTCCTCTTTCTTCAACACACACACACACACACACCAAAGATATCCCTTAACATGATCTAAGTCAGACAAGCTTTTATCTTCCAAGTCTCCAAGTTATTGTTTAGCTTAACCAACTAGCTCAGGGGTATCCAACACAGATTCTTGGAGAATGGGTGGTTTGGAGGAAAAACCAGCATGATCACGAACTCAACATCGCGGTCAGGTGACAACCCGGTAATACTTCCGAGAAGATAATCAGAACATCATGAACCAGCGATATGTTACTAAGCTCGAGAACAATCTTGCTTTTCAGAGCAAGACGATATGAATAAATAAGCAAGGGATTGAATAATCCTAACTCATTGATCGAAGAGTGCACCGGAAATAAGGACAAGGTAGCACGATCAATCCTAGAATAGTGTTTCGATAACCAACACACTAAGAATGATATTAGTGTCCATTAACTACCGAGCAACACGGTTGCTAGGAGTATTGATTTCACACATCATGGTTCACTTGCCGGCATTCCGGTTGCAACAACACGGAACCGAGGAATGAAAAATGATGGCAAGAAGTATCACTGTGTCAAGAATTCATGAGAGATGGTGCAATTCTCATGAAAATCCTGACATAAAGGGGGTAATACTCCAGGGTAGAACAGAGCAAAAGCTGGATGGGCATTTGATCTGCAGAACACAACTACTTTGACTCAATCCTGGATATGGATGAGGTACTGGAGTTTGTTTTTCCTAGTCATTCTGAAATAGGATGGCTTAACGGACCACAAGAATAATAAGCATCGATAACATGGATGCACAATTACTTGTGACTATCAATTGATAGACGATGGTCGGAATACAAATGAAGAGGGATAACTCAAGAGGACATATATCTTTCTGAGTTGTGGATGCATAGATTAACATGTCGAACCAAGTTCAACAGGTTTCTTCCAGATAACCCATGCAGAAAGGTAGAACTGGCAGAATCACAATTATGAATGGAGGACTCCTCAAGAGTACTCTGATTGTGATATTTTGGTTCAAAGAACTTCTGCCTTAATGGTTCATGGTATTTGGAAGAAAGAAATATCACGGACCTCGAGGACTGTCGCAAGGTTACTAATACCCTAAAGGAACGAGCAAACACTATCAACAGGAGGTAAGTAGGGTGAATCTCGGGTTCAATAACCCAGGAATGGAATACCTACTACTAAATGGCATCACGGGATGCTTTCGAGAATGGTGGCCAGAATCATCACACCGGAAACACAAAACATGGCTAGATTACTAGGTGACTCCCTAAAACACCTAGGGTCATAATAATAGCTCCAACATATATGTCGAGGCAATAGAGTACCTGAACTGACCAGTAGTGTGATTAATCTGGCCCAAATGGACATCAGGAACAGGAGGAAGGGGTTTGCAAATGCATCAGACTACTTAGAAACCTGGGATGACTCGGACAGCATAACGACTGTAAATGCTCAAAATTATTTGAGACATCCTGCAAAATAGTGGCATAACCACTCAACAAAACAATATCAAGGTTCCGAGATCAACTGTCAACATACAGAAGTAGTAGGAATGGAACTGAGGCTTGAAACTATCAATTCTATAAGTCTATGGATTAGAAACACGTCATCCTAATAGATATATGAGAATGCCTAGTTCTTAATCCTCGTAGAAAAGAAGAGGTTGACTCAGATCAGAAGGACATAACGTAAAGGAGTAAAAAGAGCCTTACGTTCCCTTCCACAATCAATTCCCCTACATAACTAAAGCATTTCTAGACACAACTTCGACCAGTTTGGCTTGGTACTCCTACAGGCAGTCAGGCTCTGATACCAAATCTGTCAGGACCCCGATCCTAAGTCACACTGATGTAGCATGTAACACTTCATATCACTTTGCGGCCTCACGCATGGTATTCCCACGGGAACCACCTTACCTGGCCCGGGGCCATTTGCGCCTTTTGGCTCACGTATATGATAGTGTCGCTAGCATCCATATGACAGAGAACCCGGGCCGACATGGCTAGTCGTGAACCCAAAGCGGCGTTAACCTATGGGGTCAGGCATACATGAATCACAACGAGCATGTCGGTCATGAGCGAGTGAATCCGGGCTGTAGCACTGGGCTGAAAGGACTCCGGGGAACCCGGGCAGTTGCAGGCTAGGCAGGACTCCGGATGTCACCGCGTGACATTTCCCCGAAGGGACAGACATAGGAACGGAGTGAAACACATGCCGGCCAGTCAAGTGTCCGGAGCAGTAGTGCTGGGCTAACAGGACTCCGGTGAACCGGGCTGTAGCGGACTACTATGGCTCATGGAAGCACTAGACTACATTTCCCCATAAGAGAGGCTGCCAAGGATAAACAACTAGATTGTCGGATCCCACACATACCAAGCATTTCAGTCATACACACAATATGCTCGATATGTGCAAATACAATATGGCATCACAACATAACTCTACAACTCAAGTATTTATTCATTAGGCTCGGAGGAGCGAGATATTACAAACATGGATCTCATGACCCAACAATCATAGCATACAAATCAAAGCACAAGCGGAAGCTTAACATGTCTGAGTACAAACATCTACGAATGAAAAAGGCTAAGAAGCCTGACTATCTACCAGATCCTGTCGAGGGCACAAGATCGTAGCTGAGGTATCACGCTAAACATCGGATTCCACGTGGAACTACTAGCGAGACTGAAGTCTCTCTGCAAAACATAAATTAAGCAAACGTGAGTACAAATGTACCCAGCAAGACTTACATCAGAACTATCTACATATGCATCAGTATCAATAAAGGGGGTGGTGGAGTTTAACTGCAGCAAGCCAGCTTTGACTCAGTGGCTAACCTGAACTACCACTGCAAGCAACTCTTTTGAGGTGGCGCACACGAGTCAACATATTCACCATTCAATACACCACTATGGATCCGCTCCCGTCTCCCTACGAGAAGGCCATCCATAGCACTCACACTTATCTTGCGCATTTTAGAGTATCCACTTTAACTTGTCTATGAACTATTATAGGCAACCCAGAAGTCCATTACCGCAGACACGGCTATTCGAATAGATGATGTTAACCCTGCAGGGGTGTACTTCTTCACACACACTCTCATCACTTACCGCCGTTTACACGACATGTACTCGGCAACCTTCAAGCGGAAGCCCAACGAGGGTGTCGGCCACGGCCTACCTAAACACTCAAGTCTCTAGTCCAGGTTTATCGCCTATCCAGGTTCCATCTGCAGGGAGTCCGGCCGAGGTTTCCACATACGGCCCCGAACGATGTGAACAGGGTTCCTGAGACACCAAACGGGCTCCCGGTACATCGTGCCACGGTGTATCTACCGCATCATAGCCCACCCCTAGGGTCAGCGCTACGCACGGCTGCCAGCACATAACCTACAAACACCAGAAACTAGTTGCAACTCCTGGACAGAGTACTAGGGTGATTAAGAAGCTGAGAGGGTCCATTGGTTTCGGGCCCAATGCGTGGTAGTAACTGTTTCATGGATCACAAACACAGAACTCAGTTCTTGAGGACGGCTTCAATGAGACAACCCACCATGTACTCCTAAATGGCCTCTCACCGCTACCTTTACCAAATCGTGTTCACACACTTAGCTCTCAACAGTAGGACATGTTTACACACCTCCGATTCATCCTCGATGAATCAAACCTGACTCAACTCTAAGCAGTAGCACGCATGACAAACAAACATGAATGAGTAGGCACATCAGGGCTCAAACAACTCCTACTCATGCTAGTGGGTTTCATCTATTTGCTGTGGCGATGACAGGTCATGCAGAGGAAAAGGGTTCGACTACCGCAGCATGTAACAGTTGAATCATTGTTGTCCTAATGCAGTAAAAGAGAGCAAGAGCGAGGGAGTGGGATTGTATCGGAATCATTGTTGTCCTAATGCAGTAAAAGAGAGCAAGAGCGAGGAAGATGGTATAACTCTTCATCGGTGTCATTGATCACATCGTCGAAACATACGTCTACCGAGGGGGGAACAATCACCGGCAAACACTGAAAGAATACAACCAATGCAATGCACATTATGATGCATGATCATGACATGTCAATATGTTGTGATTTGAGCTAATGCAACTAAAACCAGATTAAATGAAGTTGGTTTGAACCAAAGACTCAAATTCAACTCCATATGTGATTATTTAAATGCCACTTATTTGATTTGTCCTGATCAGCAGGCATAAGTTTTTCCAACATGCATGATAATTCCATAATCAGATTCTTTGGATTTTTCTGATAATTTTTCATATATAAATTATTTCATTTGGAGTTACGGTTTAATTTCTATGAATTTTAGAAGTTTTGGGCATTTTCTGGAATTTCTGTATTATTTTAAATCCAGAAAATGATTAGCTGCGTCAGCATTACGTCATGCTGGCGTCAGCAGGTCAACAGGGCTGTCCAGGTCAAACCTGACAGGTGTGGCCCACCTGTCATTGACTCAGTGCTAACCAGGGTTTAGTTAAATCCTAACTAAAGTAATTAGAAGGGCTGGGGCCCACGGTTAGCGATTCAGTGGGTTAGCTAAATTTTAATTAGCATCTAAACTAATTAGCAGGGCCTCGGGCCCTCATGTTAATGACCCAGGGGGTCAAACCCTGGTCCACTCGGTCAAACCTGCTGGCGACTAACCGCCGGCGAGGTCCGAGACGGCGGCGATGCGCGGAATCGCAACACAGGCCACGGTTCGAGGCGCGGATGGCACCATTGGAACCCTGAGCATCGTCCGCATCGGCTGGTGCTAGTGGGGTCACCGGAGACAATCTAGATCAACGGCGGTGTCCGCTTCCGCGGTGGCCGGAGTTCGGGCGTGGACGGTGTCGATGCAACGGTGCACAAGAGGAGAAGACGAAGAGTGCTACGTGCTCCTGGGAGTGTGCTGAGCGTGCTGATGGGCTCGGACGCGAGCTACAGTAGCTGTGGCCACGGCGGCGCCATGGCCGGCGGCAAGGAGTGCTCGGCAAGGTGGTTAGGGCGGTTAGGGGAGGCAATCGAGCATGGGGTTAGGGGAAAAGGATCATGGCCTCACAGTGCATCGATTGAAGTATTCGGCGGGCTTGGGGAAGGCCTGCAGACGATGGAGCGATGACGGCGATCGCCGGATCCCGCTGAAGAAGACGACAGCGTTCAAGAAGAAGCAGGGCTTCTCGACCCGCGCGGCTCGGCGAGGAGGAGTAGGGCGACGGGGCGGTTCTTCTAGACACGACGGAGAGGCGGGGCAGTGGCTCTGGCCGCAGCAAACGGCATCGGTGGCGGTGGCCATGCTCGGCCATGGGGAGGGAAAGCAGAGGAGCGAGGGGGGAGAGAACCAGAGAGCGAGAGAGAGGCAGAGAGGTGCGTGGCATCTCCAGGGTGACGTCGGGAGGCGGCAGCAAGAAGGAGGTGGCGCGCGCGTGCTGGCGCGTGTCGGGCACACACCCTCCTGCCTACTGGCAGGAGGTTGAAGACGGTGGCGACTGCAGTGGGTTGGGCCAGCTGGAGTAGGGCCAGGTGGGCTTCCAGGAGGTAAGCGCCAGGTAAAGTTTTCTCTTCTCTGTTTTATTTCTGTTTTGTTTTGTTTTTATTTATACATTTTGCCACTGATTCAAAATTCAAAACAAATTCAAAACAGGGCAAAACCTTCTGAATATTTTTATGTTGCCATTATGGACTTTTCCAGAGGCACATAAATAATTCCAGGGCCTTTTGAATTATATTCTATAAAAATGAATATAATCCAAAACTCAAATACTTATTGATTTAATTTCAAAGTCCCAAAATAATTCCTTCAAAAATGTTCACTATTTTTGGTTTGGTCTCAAAGCCTTGCCAAATTTATCAAACATTTATGAAGTCTTTTTGGAAGCAATGAATGCAATTTAAAGGGTTCTTGCCCTTCTTTTAAAATGATTTGTGAGGCTTTCAATTTCCTCATTTCAAGTTTCTTGAAAATAACAGGATGCATGATGCTCGCTGATGCAACTATCTGCAACCAATGCAAGGGCTGTGACATTGAGGGCCATCTTTTTTTGTACCTTCTTTCTTTCCTAGTTGCACATTTTAGTGCTTTTCCTTTCTTTTATTAGATTACTATAGCCTTTCTTGTATAGTTTTTCTTTTTCTTTGTTCCTCCTCTTGAGGAACTTTGTACTTGTACTTTATCATTTTATAATAAAATGCCGTGGGGTGTAAGCCCTGCAGTCTTCCTGGTCAAAAAAAAGAAATGGGTTCCCCAGAAAATGGGCTATAAGTTGTAAGAAATGGGTTGTAAAGTTTTAAACCAAAGCCAACCGGCAATTACATTAAAATATCATTTTTTTAGGATTTCTCTACTCTCTACTCTTATAAAAACCAAAGCCAACTGGCAATTACATTAAAATATCGTCTTTTCTCCCACAAGATAAACTACTCATACAAATGCATCTTCATGTTCCGTGCAACGCACGGGCATCTTGCTAGTTAAGATTTTAAAATTCATTCATTTTTTGTGGTGAATTGTTTTTTGAATTTTATTTTGATATAATTTTTAAAAAATAATTTTTAATGTGACTCGAAATTTCGTGATTAAAAGAGTTCGGACCCCACCAAAATATGCAAAAATTTGTTGAATTTTTTAGCAGTGCCCAGAATATATGGTCTGTAATGCTAATAAAAAGAATATGGGCTTCAAATATCCTTAAGAATTAGCAAATTGGCTGTAAATTATTGAAAATAATGGCTAATGGGTTGTATGTTGTTTTCCACAGATTTGGAAGCTGACTTCTGGGCCTACTAGGTTGATGATGACGTTGTCCTAATTTTTTTTGACGTGTACGCAAGGCTTTGTCAACTAAGTCAACACAGACCAGTGACTGTTAGATGTCCATCCAACGGCCGCTGTGCTTCTTCAATCTCTGATCTTCCTGTCCCAGCCGCCCAAACCAATGCTGATGGGACTACCTGCTCCATCCTCCCGTGGCTGGCTGTGCTACCGCCAGGCCATCCCTCTACCCACCCGCACATCCTCTTATTTTCTGGTGAAGGCAGCCTCACCCTGTAGCCGACCAGTCAGTGCTCATACAACCATCAGCGTGGGCATCCGCTGCGGTGGCTTCACTGGCTCCAGGCCGTTCCCTTCCCGGGCCTCGCCCTTGTCCACCATGTTTGTGCTCACGGCGTGGCGAGGTCAACATGGTCAACAAACAACATCCATCGGAAGAGGCTGACAGTAGGGGTCCACACAAGGAAATGCCTCCTTATTACATGCAAAATAATGATTCCTTCACCTGACAGCTGGGACCCACCGGAAGGGCCTCCGTATTTCTTGAAAAAACATTCCCCCCGCTGTTAGCTCGGACCCACCAGCTATATCTTCGCACACAAGGAAGTGCCTCCTTATTACGCACAAAAAAATGAGTACTCCCCTTGCTAGCTGGGACCCACCAGTGTGGGAGGCTGACTTGTGGGCCTACTAAGATGACGGGGACGAAGGGCTTTCTCAACTTAGTCAATATGAATGATTCTAGCTCCAATGACAGTACGATGTCCATCCAACGGTCGTAGTGCTTCTTCAACATCTGGTCTTCTTGCTCCAGCAGCCCAAACAAGCACCGGTCATGCCACCTGCTCCTGCCTCCCGTGTCCAGCTGTGCTGCCACCGCTGGCCATGCCATCCCTCTATACTAACACACACCTCCTGTTATTCTCCGGCGACGGCAGCCTCACACCGCAGCTGAAACAGTCAACCCACTTACTCCCCTCCACGTGGGCATCCGCTGTCGCGTCTTCCCCGGCTCCGCGTCGTCCCCTTCCTAGGCCTCGCCGTCCTCCTGTTGATCTTGACGCGGCGTGGTCAACATCATCAACCAAAGACTTCGACCGAAAGAGTACTGTACATGGAGAGGCTGATAGCTGGGTCCATGGCCGCAACAAGGAAGTGCCTCCTTATTACGTGCAAAATAATGATTCCTCCACCTGACAACAGGGACCCATCGGATGGGCCACCATATTTCACAAAAAAACATTCCCCCTGACTGCTAGGACCCACCAGCTACATCTTAGCACGCAAGGAAGTGCCTGACAGTCGGGACCCACCCGGTCGAAGCGTGCGTAGCGTTGTCATTCTGGTCGCGAACGTGTACATACATACTGCTCAATCGGTTTGTCTACAGGCTGCAGTGATGAATCATGGCCGAGTAAGGAAGGGCATGTGTCGTAGTAGAGGCGCGCACGTAGCATGTACACGTATGTACAGCGGCCATGGTGCAAGAAAGTAAATACGGCCACGTACGTACATACGGGCGGGGTCTCGAATGCCTACTCACGCATACGTATGACCACGGCTCGTGTACATGGCTGGATCGGAACAAAGAAACTACGTCTTCGTCGTGTTCATGGGGAGGCAACGGAATGCATCGTGTTCATCGGAGGCAACGGAACGCGTGTTTTTCATTGGGAGCCAACCGGCTTGGATAGAACAACCAATGGAAACGAGGCCTGGCGTACTGCAGAACAGAGGAAACGGCCTTGTGTTCGACCGGCCACGGTGGAAACGGGATCCTGTTCATCGGGAGGGGTCAGGCATACCGCAAAACGGAGGAAATGGACCTCCTACGGTCAAAACGGGTCCTGTTGATCAGGAGGGGTGTGGCGTACCGTAAAACAGAGGAAACAGACTTGTGTTGGAGCGCTACGGTCAAAACGGGGCTCCTGTTCACCGGGAGGGGTGTGGCGTACTGCAAAACGGAGGAAACGGACTTGTGTTGGAGCGCTATGGTCGAAACGGGGGTCCTGTTCATCGGGAGGGGTGTGGCGTACCGCAAAATGGGACTCCACGGGATACTATTCATCTCCATCGTCTACTGCCTCCTCGGGCTACTGTTCATCCACCATCGACTGCCTCCAAGGGCTCTTGTTCATCCGCCGTTGACCTCCTCCAGCCTCCACCTGCGACTGTTCATCCACGGGCTCCACTTCATCCAGCCTCCACCGCTCCTCCACCGGCTACTATTCAACAACCCTCTCCACGGGGTCCTGTTCAACCACCCCTCCACGGGCTACTGTTCATCCAGCCCTCCACCAGCTACTGTTCAACCAGCCCTCCATCGGCTACTGTTCAACCAGCCCTCCACGGGGTCCTGTTCATCCAGCCCTCCACGGGGTCATGTTCAACCACCGGCTCGATCGATTGGGGTCATGTTCATCCAGCGGCAACGACCTCTACCACCATGGGGTCCTGTTCATCCAACCCCCCACCGGGAACTTTTCATCCAACCCCCCCAACAACGCTCACTGTTCATCGCTCGGCCGATCGATCGGGGTAGCAAAGGAATCACTCGGGTTTAGTTAACAGCAAGGGATCGATCGGGGTTCAGTAACATAGCTAGTGCAATCGCTCGGGTTCAATTAGATCCCAACGCCTCGCTCGGGTTTAGTTAGAGCGCAAAGCCTCACACACACACACGCATACATACGAGAGAAATGCGCATCGCTCGGCCGCCGACCACCCACCGTAACCGGGAACTCCCAGATATTTTCCTCGCCCTCGCTTCTACCATGGTTTTTTCGTAATGGACGGCCCAAAGAATGTCATGCAGCTGCATCTCCGGCCCGCCCAGGACAAAAAACCCATTTTCTGTCATGATTTTTTGTCATAAAAGTAGGACCCCACCACATCTATGATGATACCGGGTTTTTTCACAATTATCGTCATAGAAGTGTCATAAGCATGACAGGAAATTTTTTTGTTCGGCCCAAAATGTCACGGATGTGTCTTTTTTTGTAGTGCATGGAAGGCACCCGTGGATAAGGCTAGCCATGGAAAGTGAAAGTATGGTGGAAAAAGGAATAGACTTTATTTTCTGTTTGGGAACCGCCTACGGCATATCTAGCATGGAAAGTGTTCGTAGCCCTATGTCGTTTTCGTTGGTGGGATGTATACACCTCCCAAAATGTTTTTATCTCTAATTTTTTCCCTTTGACCTCTGGCACCTCTACAAATCCCTACTTCCTCTGCAAAGGGCCTTTCTTTTAATTTATAAATTTATATTTTGAATTTGAGTCTCCATCTTCTCTTACAAAAGCACCAACTAGGAGGCAACATGATTGTGAGTAAGTATTGGGTGTAGCTAATATGCGAGTGTGTTTCATAAATGGATAAATGTTTGAGCATGATGGGCTAGGGATAACTTGTTTAAGCATTGCTATTTTGAAAGACATGGTTGCCTGTTGATATGCTTGAGTATCTAAATTATTATGTCAAAACTAGACTATTGCTTTGAATCACATAAAGAAAAGAGTATCATATGACTTGATGAACAACACTCCACATAAAAATTCTGTTTTTATCACTTACCTACTCGAGGATGAGCAGGAGTTAAGCTTGGGGATGCTGATACGTCTCCAACGTATCTATAATTTTTTGTTTTTCCATGCTGTTCTATTATCAATCTTGGATAATTTATAATCATTTTATATCATTTTTTGGTACTAACCTATTGACATAGTGCCCAGTGTCAGTTGTTGTTTTCTGCATGTTTTTTACATGGTAGGAAATCAATATCAAACGGACCCCAAATGCCCCGAAACTTTACGAAGATTTTTTATGGGCCAGAAGGAAGAAGATGGGCCCTGGTTGCACCTGGGGGGAGTCCCGAGGAGGGGACAACCCACCATGGCATGCCAGGAGGCCCAGTCGCGCCCTGGTGGGTTGTGCCCACCTCGGGTGCCCCCCAGACTGCCTCTTTGCTCTATAAATACCCCAAAAATACCAGAACCCTAGAAGCGTCTATGAAATATTCATCCAGCCGCCGCAGAGTATAGAACCACCAGATCCAATCTGTACACCGTCACGGAGGGATTCACCACTTCCATTGGTGCCTCTCCGATGATGCGTGAGTAGTTCTTTGTAGACCTATGGGTCCATAGTTAGTAGCTAGATGGCTTCCTCTCTCTCTCTCTTTTGATTCTCAATGCAATGGTATCTTGGAGATCCATACGATGTAACTCTTTTTGCGATGTGTTTGTTGGGATCTGATGAACTTTGAGTTTATGATCAGTTATATCTTTTTATATCCATGAAAGTTATTTGAGTTTCTTTGATCTCTTATATCCATGATCTCTTATAGCCTCGTATGTATTCTCCGATATTTGGGTTTTGTTTGGCCAACTTGATCTATTTATCTTGCAATGGGAAGAGGTGCCCAGTAGTGAGTTCGATCTTACGGTGCTTGATCCCAGTGACAGAAAGAGAACCGACACGTATGTATTGTTGCTACTAAGGATAAAAAGACGAGATCTATATCTACCTCCATATAGATAAACGGATCTTGTCTACATCATGTCATCGTTCTTATTGCATTACTTCGTTTTTCCATGAACTTAATACACTAGATGCATGCTGGATAGCGGTCAGTGTGTGCCGTAATAGTAGTAGATGCAGGTAGGAGTCGGTCTACTAATATTGGACGTGATGCCTATGTAATGATCATTGCCTAGATATCGTCATAATTATTTGAAGTTCTATCAATTGCCCAACAGTAATTTGTTTACCCACCGTTTGCTATTTTTCTCAAGAGAAGCTACTAGTGAAACCTACGGCCCTCGGGTCTTCTTTCTCATATATTTGCTTTGCGATCTATTCTATTTGATCATTTTATTCAGATCTATTAAACCAAAAAGGCAAAAATACTTTGTTGCACTTTATTTTATTTGCGATATATTATTTCAATCTATTACAACTTTCTCCCGTCATCATGCAATTTTTGGCACCGTACCCCGGAAGGGATTGACAACCCCTTTAACACATCAGGTTGCGAGGTGTTGTTGTTTGTGTGCGGGTGTTGTTTACGTTGTGTTGCTTGGTTCTCCTACTGGTTCGATACCTTGGTTTCATCACTGAGGGAAATACCTACCGTCGCTGTGCTACATCATCCCTCCCTCTTCGGGGAAAAACCGACGTAGTACTAGCTACCATCAATCTCGTTATCGGCAAGTCTCTTTACTCATTTCGTAGTGCATCATCCCGTGACTAACACATTAGTCACCTTGCTTGCAAGGCTTATAGTGATGTGCATTACCGAGAGGCCCAGAGATACCTCTCCAATACTCAGAGTGACAAATCCTAATCTTGTTCTATGCCAACTCAACAAACACCTTCGGAGACATCTGTAGAGCATCTTTATAATCACCCAGTTATGTTGTGACGTTTGATAGCACACAAGGTGTTCCTCCGGTATTCGGGAGTTGCATAATCTCATAGTCAGAGGAACATGTATAAGTCATGAAGAAAGCAATAGCAATAAAACTAAACGACCATTATGCTAAGCTAATAGATGGGTCTTGTCCATCACATCATTCTCTAATGATATGATCCCGTTTATCAAATGACAACACATGTCTATGGTCAGGAAACATAACCATCTCTGATCAACGATCTAGTCAAGTAGAGGCATACTAGGGACACACTCTGTTTTGTCTATGTATTCAGACATGTACTAAGTTTCCGGTTAATACAATTGTAGCATGAATAATAAACATTTATCATGATATAAGGAAATATAAATAACAACTTTATTATTGCGTCTCGGGCATATTTCCTTCAATATGCCCACGCCTAGTGGAAGCCCCATGCTGCGCGCTGGCGGGAAGACTAGAACACTAGTGTAGGTGCCGGACGCGGCTATTCTTTTGCTTGCTTTTGTAGCCGAGTCGCCACTTCTTGCAATGAAATTCGAAGTTCTCGCGTCTTTATTTGAAAGGGATGGGAATTTGTTCTCCTTGTAGCGTTTACTTTTTCAAGCCTTGCTTTAGGAGAGCGGAAGTTGCCTGTCGCTCGTATGCCTGGGTCCACCCACGAACACACCTCTCCAAAGCTTGGGCGCCCTAGCCTTTGGCGTCTTAACCCTCGCGCAACGCTCTTAAACAAGCCAATGGGTATGTGTGTTCTCCCTGAGCCGTCATCCCCTGGCCTCACCGGGCATCGCGACCTGGCGCACTAGTGGCGATCGGCCTTCGCTCGGGGGCTCGCCTGGGGAGAAACGCCCTACGAAACATCTCTGGAGGCCCCATGGCCCGCTAGAAACCTCGCGGCCACTGGGCGCCTCCTGAGACCTGAGAACCTTTGGACCCTCAAGAAGGAAACCCCTGGCAGGGTCTCTCTGGAACGGAAGGCACGCAGGAGATCCAAGCTCCAGAGCAGCATGCCCTCGCGGCATAGGAGTCTACCGCAAGCACACCAAGTTAAGTTACCCTAATCGAGATCAACAAGAACCCGTCGATTAGTAGCGACACGAATGCCAGGATACGATATAAAAACATTAACATAACGGAGCAAGCACCATGGTCCATTACATGCCCCGGCAGGGCCTTCTACTTCTTGATGCAGGGAAATAGAAAAAAACAGCAAAAGCAGCCTCGCGACCACCACGGCTCAGTCGAGTCCTCCTCCTGCTTCACCGCAGCGTGATGGTGAGGCGGCTCGTCGCCCTCCCTGGTCCGGGCTCGGAGGCGTTGCGGCTCGTCGTAGTCACCAACGCTCATACTCTCCCTAGAGAGCCGCCGCTGCTGGAGGCATCGTGACCATCGCCAAGAGCGAGTTCACCGTCGAGGATGCCGGCGCCCCCCGGTCGTCGTCGTCGGAGGGGTGGACCTTGTCGTCATCGCTCTCCGGGCAACACCCCAGACGCCTGCCGTCCACCCCAAAGATCCTGGCGTAGAGGGTCGCCACGCCGTCATGCATGAACTGGAGGGTACACCTCCCCTGCAGGCCGTGCGCGCGGGCGAACGGCTGCTGATACGTCCATTTTGCATCATGTTTTCTTACTGTTATTTATATTGTTTTTATATATAATAATGCTTTTTGGAGTAATTCTAATGCCTTTTCTCTCATAATATGCAAGGTTCACACAAAGAGGGAGAATACCGGCAACTGGAATTCTGGACCTGAAAAAGCTACGTCAGCCCACCTATTCTGCACAACTCCAAATGAGCTGAAACTTCACAGAGATTTTTATGGAATATATAAGAATTATTGGAGCAAATAACTACCATAGGGGCCCACCAGGTGGGCACAACCCACCTGGGCGCGCCAGGGAGCCCAGGCACGCCTTGGTGGGTTGTGCCCTCCTCGGCCCACCTCTGATGCCCCTCTTCTGGTATATAAGTCATTTTGACCTAGAAAAAAAATAAGGAGAGGACTTTCAGGACGAAGCGCCACCGTCTTGAGGCGGAACTTGGGCAGGAGCACTTTTGCCCTCTGGCGGAGCGATTCCGTCGGGGGAACTTCCCTCCCAGAGGGGGGAAATCAACGTCATCATCATCACCAACAACTCTCCCATCATGGGGAGGGCAATCTCCATCAACATCTTCAACAACACCATCTCCTCCCAAACCCTAGTTCATCTCTTGTGTTCAATCTTTGTACCAGAACCTTAGATATTGGTGCTTGTGGTGATTAGTAGTGTTGATTACATCTTGTAATTGATTACTATATGGTTTATTTGGTGGAAGACTATATGTTCAGATCCATTATGCTATTAATACCCCTATGATCTTGAGCATGATTATCATTTGTGAGTAGTTACTTTTGTTCTTGAGGTCACGGGAGAAATCTTGTTGCAAGTAATCATGTGAACTTGATATGTGTTTGATATTTTGATGGTATGTATGTTGTGATTCCCTTAGTGGTGTCATGTGAACGTCGACTACATGGCACTTCACCATACTTGGTTGAGGGAGTCCTGGATTAGGGGATATCCGGACAGCCGGACTATATCCTTTGGCCGGACTGTTGGACTATGAAGATACAAGATTGAAGAATTCGTCTTGTGTCCGGATGGGACTCTCCTTGGCGTGGAAGGCAAGCTTGGCGATACGGATATGTAGATCTCCTCCCATTGTAACCGACTCTATGTAACCCTAGCCCCCTCCGGTGTCTATATAAACTGGAGGGTTTAGTCCGTAGGACAACAACAATCATACCATAGGCTAGCTTCTAGGGTTTAGCCTCTACGATATCGTGGTAGATCAACTCTTGTACTACTCATATCATCAAGATCAATCAAGTAGGAAGTAGGGTACTACCTCCATAGAGAGGGCCCGAACCTGGGTAAACATCGTGTCCCCTGCCTCCTGTTACCATCCGCCTTAGATGCACAGTTCGGGACCCCCTACCCGAGATCCGCCGGTTTTGACACCGACATTGGTGCTTTCATTGAGAGTTCCACTGTGTCGTCACCATAAGGCCTGATGGCTCCTTCGATCATCGGCAGCGATGCGGTCTAGGGTGAGGTTTTCCTCCCCGGACAGATCTTTGTATTCGGCTGCCTCGCATTGCGGGCCAACTCGCTTGGTCATCTGGAGAAGATTGAGAGCTACCCCCTGGCCATCAGGTTAGGTTCAGAAACTTGAACTACATGGCCGACATCCGTGGAGACTTGATCTTCGACGGATTCGAGCCCATGCCAGGTGCGCCGCACGATCATGATGAGCACGATTTAGCTCTGCCGTCAGACGGTGTTTAGGAGATCGCAAAAGCAACAACTCCGACCTTCAATCCGGAGCAGATTGCGACATCCGAGGACGGGTGGATGGACCCCGCCACGGAGGCCGCACTCTCGGTGGCGATAGAGCCGGATACTGACCCTACCCCTCGCGAGAGCCATGATGCCGAACCTATAGAATCGACTCCGGCCACGGACTCTGAACCATCCGCACCCATGCCTGTCAAATCCGACTGGGCGCCGATCCTGGAGTTCACCTCCGCGGATATCTTTCAGCACTCGCCCTTTGGCGATGTACTAAACTCGTTAAGGTCTCTCTCTTTGTTAGGAGAACCTTGGCCGAACTATGTCCGGCTAGAGTGGGATGCGGACGACGAAGAAATTCACGCCCCACCCACCACCCACTTAGTAGCCACTATCGAGGATTTAACCGACATGCTCAACTACGACTCTGAAGACATCGATGGTATGGACAGCGATGCAGGAGACGAACAGGAACCACCGCCAACAGGGCGCTGGACCACCACTTCATTACATGACATCTACATGGTGGACAGACCCAAAGAAAATGAGGACGACGAAAGGAAGAAAGATAGCTCCCTTGAGAAGCAATCAAAGCGGCGCCGTAAGCGCCGCCCCAAATCCCGCCTCGGCAAAAACAGCGATAACAGCGCAAAAATAAACAATACCCCAGTCGACTCTGGAGGAAACGACGACCAAATAAACCCAGCGATAGAGCAGGGTGAGCCAGCGGACGAACAAAGTACGGCGACACCGAGCGTCAAGACAATCAACCTGTCTCCGAAGAACAGAACAGTCCGGATGACGACGAACGCGTCATCCCGGAAAGGCAGTTGCAGCAAGAAAGGCTTATCGCACGACAAGAAGTCTGAAGAAGCAGAAACAAAGGCTCAAGGCCGCACAAAACACACTCAATAGTAGATGGAACAAAGTGCTCGATACGACAGAAAAGTACGGTGACAGTCGCCACATGAAGAGCTACCCAAAGCGAAAGCTGCTGCCTGAATTCGACGACGAGGCCTTAGAGCCCCCACAGTTAAAAAATAAAACTATCGGTCGGTCGGATCGACGACCCCGTGGCCGCGTCAGAGCGGCCAACGGGGCTGCTCATAAGTCAGTACATGACCCACACGGGGACTCGCATCAAAACACCGGCGCAAACAGATCAAGGAAACATGCTCCAGCACCCAACCAAAACCAAATATCACAACCGTACAAACGCCATGGTACATATAAGTACAGAGGTGCCGCACACCCCCTATGTTTCATCGACGAAGTATTAGACCATGAATTTCCAGAATGGTTCAAACCAGTGAACATAGAGGCGTACGACGGGACTTCAGACCCTGGGGTCTGGATTGAGGACTTCATCCTCCATATTCATATGGCTCGCGGAGACGATATCCATGCCATCAAATACTTGCCCCTCAAGCTCAAAGGACCAGCTCGGCACTGGCTGAAAATCCTCCCCGAAAACTCCATTGGAAGTTGGGAGGAGCTCGAGGACGCTTTCCGGGCTAATTTTCAAGGGACTTATGTCCGGCCTCCGGACGCTGACGAATTAAGTCATATAATTCAATAGCCCAGAGAGTCAGCCCGAAAGCTTTGGAACAGGTTTCTTACTAAGAAGAACCAAATTGTAGACTGCCTGGACGCCGAAGCCTTAGCAGCTTTCAAGCATAGTGTTCGAGACGAGTGGCTGGCCAGACACCTCGGCCAAGAAAAGCCGAGAACAATGGCAGCTCTAACAAGCCTCATGACCCGCTTTTGTGCGGGTGAGGACAGCTGGTTAGCCCAAAGTAGCACCAGCGACCCAAGCACATCCGAAGTCAGGGACGACAATCAAAAACCGTGACGCAGTAAAAACAAGCGCCGGAATAAAGAAGAAAGCCGAGCTAACACGACAGTAAACGCCGGATTCAGGGGATCGTGACCGGGTCAGTGGAAAAAGCCCTTCAAAGGCAACAGAGATGGTCCTAATAGCCTAAACAAGATCCTGGACAAACTATGTCAGATCCACGGCACCCCCGATAAACCTGCAAATCATACCCATAGAGAATGTTGGGTCTTCAAGCTGGCCGGCAAGCTAAACGCTGAACACAAGGGGGAGGACACACCAAGCGAAGACGAGGATGAGCCTCGCCAGCAAGGGACTGGGGGACAGAAGAAATTCCCACCGTAAGTCAAAACGGTAAATGTGGTGCAAGTAATGAGGGGGAGAAGCAAAACCGCACTCCGAGACATACACGTCCCAGAACCCATCACCACCAAGTTCAACCCTTGGCTGTCCCGACTGATCACTTTTGATCACAGGGATCATGCTACAAGTATCCAGCCCGAAGGATTGGCTGCGTTGGTGTTAGACCCAACAATAAATGGGTACCATCTCACACAAGTCCTCATGGACGGCGGCAGTAGTCTAAACCTGATATATCAGGACTGAGTCTGCAAAATGGGAATAAACCCAGCAAAAATCAGCCACAGTAATGCTACCTTCAAGGGGGTAATACTAGGCACAGAGGCCCGCTGCACGGGCTCTCTAATACTAGAGGTTGTGTTCGGCTCGCCCGACAACTTTCGAAGCGAAAAGCTAACCTTCGACATCGCTCCATTCCGAAGTGGCTATCAAGCACTACTCGGACGAGCGGCTTTCGCTTGCTTCAATGCAATACCACACTACGCTTTTCTAAAGCTTAAGACGCCCGGTCCATGTGGCATCATCATAGTAAATGGAAATGTTGAGCGCTTCTTTCATGCAGAAGAACGTACGGCTGCTTTAATAGCCGAACACTAGACGGCCTCACCAACCAGAACAGATGACTGGTCGCTAAGACCACGAACACGGGTCGACGGGTCCGAACAATCATTGGACATACTTGAGATTGGTTTAATGTTTACACCCTCCCAGGCGGTACTAGGGGCTTCCTAGCAATAATACGGCTCAACTTTACCCATCTTAACTTTTAATACAGTTTATTTATAATAGCCAAATTTTCTGGATGACTTTCAACTAAGTTCCTCTCTTTTACAGATAACAATCGTGCTACACCTGTCCAGGATACGGCACAATGGAGACACAGGCGCAGACGTGCAGCAGGGACCCATTCAAAGGTTTCTCTTTAGATTAAGACCCTGCGTCATCCTTTTTTACTGTCTTTCGTTGTTCACATCCTCCGGATTCTCAACATAACCGAGAAGGATGCTGGCGTTCTTGGCATGTGGCCACGTCAGATATTGTAGTACCTAGATACTAGGGGCTCATGACCAAGGGCATTGTTTAGCCCGGTATATACTACAAAGACCGAATACCTTCGGGACTGTTCGGCGTCACGAGTTTGGCCTTATATGCATCAACTCCGAATTATGTCTTTGGTCAAATGTTGGGTTTGCCCGGCTCCTGTGTTTTGCTACCTTATGTTCCGCTCTATCAGCTAAGGTGGCACCAGGAGAACTACTGCCATTGTGCCCTGGCTAGCCCGGACGAGCACCTCAGTAGAGAAAGCCGAAAACTGATTGTCATGATAAAGCGAGAGACTGGTCAACCACTCGATGACTTATCGGAATCTTTGGGATTCCTCCGCATTAACGAAGGGTCGTTTCCCGGTCAGGCATGACCGCGCCCTGTATTCAGATGAGCGCGGAGCCACCAGGGGCTATATAGTAACCCCAGTGTCAAACTCCTATGGCTAAGTGAGAGTGTTAAAGCAATATAGTCCGATTGCCTAGTTCGTTGTGCTATCACCTCCTTAATGGACCAAGACGCCGGATCAAGTGTGAACACGCGTCATTTGCGAACACCCCCACATTATATGAGTGGGGGCTGAAGCCGACGACTGCAAACTTTCAGGTTATATACATATATACACAAACGGCCGCACATGAGGCATCATAACACTTTCAGGCAAAAGTATAAAAATAGCCCTTACAATTAAGTAAAACATTGTTTTTTCCAATGGGAATACATGTCATTAGAACATAATATTCTTCGAGCACCGAGCTTCTATTGAACGAGCACCTTCAAGGAGTTCGTCAAAGTAGTGCTCGGCAGCCACTCGGCCAATGGCCTAACTTGGGGTTGCAATCGCGGTGGCCTCCATCTCTACCCAGTATGTCTTCACACGGGCAAGCGCCATCCGCGCACCCTCGATGCGTGCCGACTTCTTAATAGCGTTGATGCGCGACACATCACGAAGGAACTGCTGCACCAGACTAAAATAACTGTTTGGCCTTGGCCCTTCCAGCCACAAATGATCCACAACAGACCTCATGGCGAGCCTGGACAACCTATGGAGCTCGGCCCACTCAGCCATCCATTCATTCAACGGAAGCGGACGCGCTGGAGCATCAAATTGTGACCCAAACAGCTTATCCACTTCGCGACCTTTTTGATCTTTGAAGTATTCGGCCGCATCAGCCGCACTCACTGCCAAATCAAGATAATCGTCTGCGGAGCTCCACATCCGATCCAGAGGAGCATACTTACGATATACGAACTTCATCCGCAGCATAAAGGGCTTGCCAGCTGCGATATCCTTGGCGTGACGCAGCTCCTCCTTCATCGCTCTAATTGTAGAGCGGGAATCCTTGGCTGCTGCCGTGGCCTTTTCTAGGCCAGTCATCTTTGCTCGATCTTCATTTTGGAGAAGCTCGTAACGATCGGCGGCGTCCTTGAAATCCACAGCCATCTTGGCTATTTCTTCCTTGCTTCGGCCATGAGCGACTTGTTCGGCTCTCAGCTCTTCGGCCGCCTTTAGAGCGGCCACATCACTTTTCCCGGCTTGTTCTTTGGCTTGGGCAAGTTCCACCCGAAGGGTCTCCACTGCCACAGCTCCATCTGCAGTCACGACATGTTAAAGATACTGGCATCACGATCCTCTTACTATATGTTGATCACCGGAGAAATTACATACCCTGCGCCTCATCAAGCCGCTTGTTGACAAGCACAATGTCGGCATCTGTCGCGTCAAGTTGCCGCTTTAGCTCGGCAACCTCACCAATCAGGCTAGCCACCGGACCTCCCGCCACTTGCATATGAAGATGGCCAGATTGTTACCTGGGACTATGATCCTCTGTTTGCTGCCATCTTTGATGGCAACCAGAGTCTCAGGGGCTACTATGTGCACAGGGCACATCTAAAACATGTGCGGTACTGTCAAAAATACACACTATTTCATGTACCTCAAAACCTCTCAGCAGACTAATAAAGGCTTCATGCAACCACTTTCGGCAGATGAAATCCTCTCAACCACCGCGCCCATTAGCGCATGATGCGCTTCTGATATAGCCGCCTGCTCTAGCAGATCCTTCAGTGTGTCCAACCGCATAACAGGCGGAGCCGGATGCTACCTCTTGAGCTTGCGTTGGATTTCCCCGAAGAGGAAAGGATGATGCAGCAGAGTAGCGTAAGTATTTCCCTCAGTTTTTGAGAACCAAGGTATCAATCCAGTAGGAGGCCACGCGCAAGTCCCTCGTACCTACACAACACAAAGAGCTCCTCGCAACCAACGTGATTAGGGTTGTCAATCCCTTCACGGTCACTTACGAGAGTGAGATCTGATAGATAATATTTTTGGTATTTTTGGTATAGAGATGCAAAGTAAAAGTAAAAGGCAAAGTAAAAAGCAAAGCAAAATAAAAATGATGGAGATTGATGTGATGAGAATAGACCCGGGGGCCATAGGTTTCACTAGTAGCTTCTCTCGAGAGCATAAGTATTCTACGGTGGGTGAACAAATTACTGTTGAGCAATTGACAGAATTGAGCATAGTTATGAGAATATCTAGGCATGATCATGTATATAGGCATGATGTCCGTGACAAGTAGATCGAAACGATTCTGTATCTACTACTATTACTCCACTCATCGACCACTATCCAGCATGCATCTAGAGTATTAAGTTAAAAACAGAGTAACACTTTAAGCAAGATGACATGATGTAGAGAGATAAATTCATGCAATATGAAATAAACCCCATCTTGTTATCCTCGATGGCAACGATACAATACGTGCCTTGCTGCCCCTTCTGTCACTGGGAAAGGACACTGCAAGATCGAACCCAAAGCTAAGCACTTCTCCCATGGCAAGAACTACCAATCTAGTTGGCCAAACCAAATGGATAATTCGAAGAGACTTGCAAAGATAACCAATCATACATAAAAGAATTCAGAGAAGATTCAAATATTATTCATAGATAGACTTGATCATAAACCCACAATTCATCGGTCTCAACAAACACACCGCAAAAGAAGAAGATTACATCGAATAGATCTCCACAAGAGAGGGGGAGAACATTGTATTGAGATCCAAAAAGAGAGAAGAAGCCATCTAGCTACTAACTATGGACCCGAAGGTCTGAGGTAAACTACTCACACTTCATCGGAGAGGCTATGATGATGTAGAAGCCCTCCATGATGACGGTCCTCTCCGAGGGAGCTCCGGAACTGGCCCCAAGATGGGATCTCGTGGATACAGAAAGTTGCGGCGGTGGAATTAGGTTTTTGGCTCCTCCTCTGTTTGTTTGGGGGTACATGGATATATATAGGAGGAAAAAGTACGTCGGTGGAGCGTCGAGGGGCCCACGAGGAAGGGGGCACGCCCTAGGGGGGGCGCCCCGTACCCTCGTGACCGCCTCCGGCGTTCCTTGGCATAGGGTCCAAGTCTCCTGTGTCATATTCGGGAAGAAAATCACGTTCCAAAAAGGATTTTTCTGTTTGGACTCCGTTTGATATTCCGTTTCTTCGAAACACTGAAATAGGCAAAAAACAACAATTTTGGGCTGGGCCTCCGGTTAATAGGTTAGTCCCAAAAATAATATAAAAGTGGAAAATAAAGCCCAATATAGTCCAAAACAGTAGATAATATAGCATGGAGAAATCAAAAATTATAGATACGTTGGAGACGTATCAGGCATCCCCAAGCTTAATTCCTGCTCGTCCTCGAGTAGGTAAATGATAAAAAGAGAATTTTTGATGCGGAGTGCTACTTGGCATAATTTCAATGCAAAATTTCTTAATTGTGGTATGAATGTTCAGATTCGAAAGATTCAAGACGAAAGTTCATATTGACATAAAGAATAATAGAACTTCAAGCATACTAATAAAGCAATTATGTCTTCTCAAAATAACATAGCCAAAGAAAGTTATCCCTACAAAATCATATAGTCTGGCTATGCTCTATCTTCACCACACAAAGTATATAAATCATGCACAACCACGATGACAAGCCAAGCAATTGTTTCATACTCTAACTTTTTCAAAACTTTTTCGATCTTCACGCAATACATGAGCGTGAGCCATGGATATAGCACTATAGGTGGAATAGAATGGTGGTTGTGGAGAAGACAAAGAGAGGGGAAGATAGTCTCACATCAACTAGGCGTATCAACGGGCTACGGAGATGCCCATCAATAGATATCAATGTGAGTGAGTAGGGATTGCCATGCAACGGATGCACTAGAGCTATAAGTATATGAAAGCTCATCAAAAGAAACTAAGTGGGTGTGCATCCAACTCGCTTGCTCACGAAGACCTAGGGCAATTTGAGGAAGCCCATCATTGCAATATACAAGCCAAGTTCTATAATGAAAAATTCCCACTAGTATATGAAAGTGACATAACGAGAGACTCTCTATAATGAAGATCATGGTGTTACTTTGAAGCACATGTGTGGTAAAAGGATAGTAGCATTGTCCCTTCTCTCTTTTATCTCTCTTTTTTTGGGCCTTTTTTATGGCCTCTTTTTTTGTACGGAGTCTCATCCTGACTTATGGGGGAATCATAGTCTCCATCATCCTTTCCTCACTTGGGACAATGCTCTAAAAAATGATGATCATCACACTTTTATTTTTCTTACAACTCAACAACTACAACTTGATACTTAGAACAAATATTACTCTATATGAATGCCTCCAATGGTGTACCGGGATATGCAATGAGTCAAGAGTGACATGTATGAAAGAATTATGAATGGTGGTCTTGCCACAAATACGATGTCAACTACATGATCATGCTAGCAATATGACAATGATGGAGTGTGTCATAATAAACGGAACGGTGGAAAGTTGCATGACAATATATCTCGGAATGGCTATGGAAATGCCATGATAGGTAGGTATGGTGACTGTTTTGAGGAAGGTATATGGTGGGTGTATGATACCGGCGAAAAGTGCGCGGTATTAGAGAGGCTAGCAATGGTGGAAGGATGGGAAAAAGTGCATATAATCCATGGACTCAACATTAGTCATAAAGAACTCATATACTTATTGCAAAAATCTAGAAGTTATAAAAGCAAAGTATTATGTGCATGCTCCTAGGGGGATAGATTGGTAGGAAAAGACCATCGCCCGTCCCCGACCGCCACTCATAAGGAATACAATCAATAAATAAATTATGCTCCGACTTCATCACATAACAGTTCACCATACGTGCATGCTACGGGAATCACAAACTTTAATGCAAGTATTCTTTAAATTCACAACTACTAAACTAGCATGGCTCTAATATTATCACCTCCATATCTCAAAACAATTATCATGCTTCAATCTTCTCTTAGTATTCAACACACTCAAAAGAAAATTCACAAATCATGAACACCAAGCATATTAACATTAAGCAATTTACCATGCTATTAAGACTCTCAAAATAATTTAAGTGAAGCGTGAGAGATCAATAGTTTCTTTAAAACGAACCACCGCCATGCTCTAAAAGATCTATGTGAAGCATATAGAGCAAAATTATAATGCTCAAAAGATATAAGTGAAGCACATTGAGCAAAAGTACATAGCTCAAAAGATATAAGTGAAGCACATAGAGTATTCTATCAAATTCCAATTTATGTATGGCTCTCTCAAAAGGTGTGTACAGCAAGGATGATTGTGGCACACTAACAAACAAAGACACAAATAATACAAGACGCTCTAAGCAAAACACATATCATGTTGGTGAATAAAAATATAGCTCCAAGTAAATTACCGATGGAAGTGGACGAAAGAGGGGATGCCTTCCGGGGCATCCCCAAGCTTTGACTTTTTGGTGTCCTTGGATTATCTTGGGGGTGCCATGGGCATCCCCAAGCTTAGGCTCTTGCCACTCCTTGTTCCATAATCCATCAAAAGAATTCACCCAAAACTTGAAAACTTCACAAGACAAAACTCAATAGAAATCTCGTGAGCTCCGTTAGAGAAAGAAAACAAAAGACTACTTCGAAGTAATGTAATGAACTCATTATTTATTTATATTGGTGTTAAACTTACTGTATTCCAACTTCTCTATGGATCATAACCTATTTTACTAACCATAGATTCACCAAAATAAGCAAACAACACACGAAAAACAGAATCTGTCAAAAACAGAACAATCTGTAGTAATCTGTAACTAACGCAAACTTCTGCAACCCAAAAAATTCTACCAAAATTAGACGACCTAGAAATTTTTTTATTGATCAGAAGCAATTTAATCAGTATTTTATCACGTCCTGATGATTTTTAATAATTCGGGCACTGAACGCAAAGTTTCTGGAAATTACAGCAAGATCAAATAACTATCATCCAAGAAGATCCAATAGGTCTAGCTTGCCACAAACACTAATTAAAACACAAAACCACATCCAAAAAGAAGGTAGATGGGTTATTTATTCCCTAACAGAAGAAAAACACAAAAAACTAAAAATAAAATTGGGTTGCCTCCCAACAAGCGCTATCGTTTAACGCCCCTAGCTAGGCATAAAAGCGAGGATAGATCTAGGTATTGCCATCTTTGGAAGGCAATTCTTCAATGAGGCATCTACCTTTCTTAGAGATCTCTTTCTTTTTAGTAATTATCAAGCTTTTAGGCACAAGATCAAGAAATTCATTCATAGCATATGGTTCCTTAACGAAAGCAAAAATATCGGGATGAATACTTATAGATTTAATATCCGGAGTTTCCTTACTAGATGATTCACCCTTATTCTTAGGAACATACATAAGCTTAGCAATTTTAGTGGGAGGACTAGGAGTATTCTTTACGGAAGAAAAAGCGGTTCCCAAGTTGGTAATGATACCCTCAAGTTTATCGATTCTAGAGGAATCTAGATCTATTTTCTCATTAACCATGGGTTCCTTCTCCTTAATATTTTTCAAAGTCATTCCTACCTTAGATCCATATTGAGTAATTTTATTATGGATCTTTTTATCTAGATTTTCAATGGACTCAATGGTAGAAACTTTTTTTCAATAATTTCAAGCCTTTGCATAACATGCTCCAAAGTTAAAATAGTTCCATTAACCAAAAGAGGTGGTGAGCCAAATAAATTCATCATAGCATTATAAGAATCAAAAGTATGGCTACCCAAGAAATTCCCTCCGGTAATGGTATCAAGTATATATCTATACCAAGGACTAGCACCTACATAAAAATTGTGAAGAAGAACTGAAGTAGATTGCTTCCTGGTAGCTCGGTTTTGAGCATTGCAAATTCTATACCAAGCGTCTTTCAGATTTTCTCCCTCCCTTTGTTTAAAATTTAGAACTTCGTTCTCGGGATCTAATGGAGAAGAAATAAGACTAGCCATGACGACAAAGCAAGCGAGAAAAAGGCAAATGGAGAGGGAGAAGGAGAAGGAGAAGGAGAAGAGAGGGCAAATAAAATGGCAAGGGTGAAGTGGGGGAGAGGAAAACGAGAGGCAAATGGCAACTAATGTAATGCGGGAGATAGGGATTGTGATGGGTACTTGGAATGTTGACTTTTTGCGTAGACTCCCCGGCAACAGTGCTAGAAATTCTTCTTGCTACCTCTTGAGCTTGCGTTGGATTTCCCCGAAGAGGAAAGGATGATGCAGCAGAGTAGCGTAAGTATTTCCCTTAGTTTTTGAGAACCGAGGTATCAATCCAGCAGGAGGCCACGCGCAAGTCCCTCGTACCTACACAACACAAAGAGCTCCTCGCAACCAACGCGATTAGGGGTTGTCAATCCCTTCACGGTCACTTAGGAGAGTGAGATCTGATAGATAATATTTTTGGTATTTTTGGTATAGAGATGCAAAGTAAAAGTAAAAGGGAAAGTAAAAAAGCAAAGCAAAATAAAAGTGATGGAGATTGATGTGATGAGAATAGACCGGGGGGCATAGGTTTCACTAGTGGCTTCTCTCGAGAGCATAAGTATTCTACGGTCGGTGAACAAATTACTGTTGAGCAATTGACAGAATTGAGCATAGTTATGAGAATATCTAGGCATGATCATGTATATAGGCATCACGTCCGTGACAAGTAGATCGAAATGATTCTGCATCTACTACTATTACTCCACTCATCGCCCGCTATCCAGCATGCATCTAGAGTATTAAGTTAAAAATAGAGTAACGCTTTAAGCAAGATGACATGATGTAGAGAGATAAATTCATGCAATATGTAATAAACCCCATCTTGATATCCTCAATGGCAACGATACAATACGTGCCTTGCTGCCCCTTCTGTCACTGGGAAAGGACACCGCAAGATCAAACCCAAAGCTAAGCACTTCTCCCATGGCAAGAACTACCAATCTAGTTGGCCAAACCAAACATATAATTCGAAGAGACTTGCAAAGATAACCAATCATACGTAAAAGAATTCAGAGAAGATTCAAATATTATTCATAGATAGACTTGATCATAAACCCACAATTCATCGGTCTCAACAAACACACCGCAAAAAGAAGAAGATTACATCGAATAGATCTCCACAAGAGAGGGGGAGAACATTGTATTGAGATCCAAAAAGAGAGAAGAAGCCATCTAGCTACTAACTATGGACCGAAGGTCTCAGGTAAACTACTCACACTTCATCGGAGAGGCTATGATGATGTAGAAGCCCTCCGTGATGACGGCCCTCTCCGGCGGAGCTCCGGAACAGGCCCCAAGATGGGATCTCGTGGATACAGAAAGTTGCGGCGGTGGAATTAGGTTTTTGGCTCCTCCTCTATTCATTTGGGGGTACGTGGATATATATAGGAGGAAGAATTACGTCGGTGGAGCGTCGAGGGGCCCACGAGGTAGGGGCGCGCGCCCTAGGGGGGCGCCCCCTACCCTCGTGACTGCCTCCGGCATTCCTTGGCGTAGGGTCCAAGTCTCCTGTGTCATATTCGGGAAGAAAATCACGTTCCAAAAAGGATTTTTCTGCTTGGACTCCGTTTGATATTCCGTTTCTTCGAAACACTGAAATAGGCAAAAAAACATCAATTCTGGGCTGGGCCTCCGGTTAATAGGTTAGTCCCAAAAATAATATAAAAGTGGAAAAGAAAGCCCAATATAGTCCAAAACAGTAGATAATATAGCATGGAGCAATCAAAAATTATAGATACGTTGGAGACGTATCACCGGACTCTTCTGGTTGCTCTCTTCAAGAGCCGGATACTGAGGACTTCGGGTGGCCGAAGGATTACCCTCTGGCCTTGCCGGATTGGGATAAGCCCTCTGAGATGACACCTCGGGGTCGCCGCCTCGTAAGGCGGGATGGTATGGGGAGGCGTTTCGCTCTCCATCATCTCCGGAAGAAGATCCCCCGAAGACAAACTCTGCCGAGAAGGGCTATGATCCGGACTATAAGATAAAGGTCTCAGTTATTTTCCTCGGAGGTAAGGTAGGATGTTTTTTACTATTAAACCCATTTTTACTTACAGCTCGATGGAGGGCTGACCCCCTTGCGGCCATTGTGCGGCTGGGGTATCCCCTGGGGCAGGACCCTCTGGCGAAGATTTCTTCCCTCGTTTGGAGACTATTGTCTCCAGGATTTTAGAGGCGGTCCTCTTCCTTCCTTGGGGAGAGGGAACTTTGGCGTCTTCTCCCCGGTTATCCTCCTTCGCGGAGGCGTTAGCCTCTTTCTTTCCACCTTCATCTTCCCCTGAGGGCGCTTGGTAAGGCGCGAGCTCCAACATCCTGGCTTGTACCGGATCCGGTGAGACCTCGGGGAGGGGGCCGGACACCTGATCATCTTCGCCTTTGCTATCCAGTCCTGGTCAAAGAGCGACTTTTCAGAATAATGTTGTGCTGAATAAAAATACAACGTGTTCGGCCACAGGGCGACTTACTTGGGTGTCTGGGCGGTTGCAGCTCAGACCCGCGTCCTCGGTGGTATCCGGACACATTACTTGTGGTCCGAAGTACATTTTGTACATCTCCTCGAGCGTCATGCTGAGGAAGTGCTGAATAGCTCGCGGTCCCTCCAGGTTGAACTCCCACAGGCGGAGGGGATGACATTTGCAGGGCAGGGTTCAGCGAAGTAACATCACTTGCGTTACCATAGCCAGACTAATATCTCTTTCAAGGAGATCTCGGATGCGGCTCTGCAGCATGGGCACATCCTTTACTGGCCCCCAGTCTAGCCCCTTGTTGATGCATGACGCTAATCGTGGAGGGGACCCCAGCGAAAGGCAGGGGGAGCCACCCATTTGGTACCCCTGGGAGCTGTGACATAAAACCACTCTTGTTGCCATAAGCTGGACACCTCCTAAAAAGAACCCTCGGGCCATGGGGCGTCGGCACTTTTGCTTATTACGGCACCTCCGCACTCCGCGTGCCTCCCCTCGGTCATCTTCGGCTCCACTTGGAAGGTCTTAAGATACAGGCCGAAGTGAGGGGTGATGCGGAGGAAAGCTTCGCACACGACGATAAAAGACAAGATGTGGAGGATAGAATCCGGAGCCAGATCATGGAAATCCAGCCCGTAGTAGAACATGATCCCCCTCACGAAGGGATCTAGAGCGAGGCCTAGGCCTCGAAGGAAGTGAGATATGAACACAACGCTCTCGCCGGATTTGGGAGTAGGAATGAACTGCCCTCGAGCAGGCAGCCGGTGCGCGATCTCGCCGATCAAAAACCTGGCCTCTCTTAACTTTTTGATGTCTTCCTCCATGACGGAGGAAGGCATCCACCAACCTTGAAGGTTGGATCCAGACATGGTTGAAGGTCCGAAGCGCCTGACCTGAGCTTTGGGTGCTGGAACTCGAGGCGGGGGAAGGATTCGATTGAGTTCGAGGAATAAAAGAAGATAGGCCTTGGTCTCTTTATAAAGAGGGTGAATACCAAGCGTCCTCCTTGTGACCGTTTGGGACTTGCCAATAATCAAGGAGTCATACCAATGGGCACGATTGGGTTACCCATGCCCGTATTGATGAGAATCCCATGATAAGGGGACACGATCTCTACTTCAACAAGACATGCCAAGGAAATTGCCTCGCGATATGCACCAAGGCTGGTTGAGAAAAACGGTTCGATAATAACCGGGCCATGGTATGATGTCATGGTATCAAATATGTCAGCAGGTCGGATTTGTGGAAATATTATTCTCTCTACGGTGGTATGTGGAACTTGTTTTGCAGAGCCGGACACTGTCCATGTGTTCAAGATCTTCTATGGAGTATTCGGAGGAGGAACCTGCCTTGCAATACCAAAGACAAACTGCGCGCCGGACTCATCGTCATTGAAGCCTGGTTCAGGGGCTACTGAGGGAGTCCTGGATTAGGGGGTATCCGGACAGCCAGACTATATCCTTTGGCCGGACTATTGGACTATGAAGATACAAGATTGAAGACTTCGTCTCATGTCCGGATGGGACTCTCCTTGGCGTGGAAGGCAAGCTTGGCGATATGGATATGTAGATCTCCTTCCATTGTAACCGACTCTGTGTAACCCTAGCCCCTCTAGTGTCTATATAAACCGGAGGGTTTAGTTCGTAGGACAACAACAATCATACCATAGGCTAGCTTCTAGGGTTTAGCCTCTACGGTCTCGTGGTAGATCAACTCTTGTACTACTCATATCATCAAGATCAATAAAGCAGGAAGTAGGGTATTACCTCCATAGAGAGGGCCCGAAGTTGGGTAAACATCGTGTCCCCTGCCTCCTGTTACCATCCGCCTTAGACGCACAGTTCGGGACCCCCTACCCGAGATCCGCCGGTTTTGACACCGACACCATAGTTGGTCCTAAGGGAATGCATTGTGGAGTAGTTATTAGATGATGGGTTGCGGGAGTGACAGAAGCTTAAGCCCTAGTTTATGCGCTACTTCGTAAGGGATTGATTTGGATCCAAAAGTTTGATGTTATGGTTAGATTTTATCTTAATACTTTTCTTGTAGTTGTGGATGCTTGCGAGGGGTTTAATCATAAGAAGGAAGTTTGTTCTAGTAAGAACAGCACCTAACCACCGGTCCACCCACATATCAAATCATCAAAGTAGCAAACACAAATCAAACCAACATGATGAAAGTGACTAGATGAAATTCCCGTGTACCCTCAAGAATGTTTTTATTATCATTAGAGACCGCGTTGGTCTGTCCTTTGCCTCAAAAGGATTGGGATACCTTGCTACACTTTGTTACCATTACTGTTACTTGCTCATTACAAATTATCTTGCTATCAAACTACTCGTTACTTATAATTTCAGTGCTTGCAGAGAATACCTTGCTGAAAACCACTTGTCATTTCCTTCTGCTCCTTGTTGGGTTCGACACTCTTACTTATCAAAAGGACTACGATTGATGCCCTATACTTGTGGGTCATCAAGGCTCTTTTCTGGTGCCGTTGTCGGGGAGTGAAGCGCTCTTGGTAAGTGGAAATCGGTAATGAAAAATTATTACTATGTGCTGAAATTTATTGTCACTTGTTACTATGGAGAACAATCCTTTGAGGGGTTTGTTCGGGGTATATTCACCTCGACCGGAACCACAATTAGTTACCCCTCAACCTACTGCACCTACTGAAAATATTGTTATGAAATTCTTTCAGGTATGATAGAACAACTGCTAGCTAATCCTTATGCAGGAGACGGAACCGAGCATCCTGATATGCACTTGATATATGTGGATGAAATTTGTGGATTATTTAAGCTTGCAGGTTTACCAGGAGATGAAGCTAAGAAGAAGGTTTTCCCTTTATCATTGAAGGGAAAAGCATTGGCATGGAATAGGCTATGCGATGATGTTGGATCTTGGAATTGGAATCGATTGAAATGGGAATTTCACCAAAAAAATTATCCCATGCATCTAGTTCATCGTGGTCAGAATTATATATATAATTCTTGGCCTCATGAAGGAGAAAGTATCGCTCTAGCTTGTGGAGGCTTAAGTCAATGTTATATTCATGCCCCAATCATGAGCTCTGAAGAGAAATTATCATTCAGATTTTTTATGCTCGGCTTTCTCGTGATGATCAATCCATTCTTGATACTTCTTGTACTGGTTCCTTTATGAAGAAAACTATTGAATTCAGGTGTGATCTTTTAGAAAGAATTAAACACAAGTCTGAAGATCGAGAACTCGATGAAGGTAAAGATTCAGGTATTAAGCTCAAGTATGATTGTGTTAAATCTTTTATGAATACCGATGCTTTTCAAAAATTTAGCACTAAATATGGACTTGACTCAATGATAGTACCGTCCTTTTGTGAATCATTTGCTACTCATGTTGACCTCCCTAAAGAGAATTGGTTTAAATATGACCCACCTATTAGACAAGAAATTAAAGAACCGGTATTAGCTAAAGATGAAACTATTCTTTATAATGTTGATCCAGTTGTTCCTACTTCTAATATTGAAAAACCACCTTTCCCTATTAGGATAAAGGAACATGCTAAAGTTTCAACTATGGTCAATAAAAGTTATATAAGAGCACCCAAGCCTACTGAACAAATCAAAGTAGAACCTAGTGTTGCTATGGTTAAAGATCTCCTAGTAGAAAATATAGATTGGCATGTTATTTACTTCTGTGATGAAGCTACTAGAATTGCAAAACCCGATGAAAAAGATAAACATAGACCTGTTGTTGGCATGCCTGTTGTCTCAGTTAAAATAGGAGATCACTGTTATCATGGTTTATGTGACATAGGTGCTAGCGTGAGTGCTATTCCTTTTACCTTATATCAAGAAATTATGAATGACATAGCACCCTCTTAAATAGAAGACATAGATGTTACTATTAAACTTGCTAATAGAGACACCATCACACCACTTGAGATTGTTAGAGATGTTGAAGTCTTGTGTGGGAAAATAAAATACCCTACTGGTTTTCTAGTTCTTGGTTCCCCACAAGATGACTTTTGTCCCATTATCCTTGGCATACCTTTCTTGAACACCATTAATGCTAAAATAGATTGTAAGAAACAAACTGTCGGTGTTAGTTTTGGTGATGAGTCTCATGATTTTAATTTTTATAAGTTTAATAGAAAGCATCATAAGAAAGAATTGCCTAGCAAGGATGAAATAATTGGTCTTGCTTCTAGTGATGTGCTCCTACTGATCCACTAGAACAATATTTGCTAGACCATGAAAATGATATCCATATGCATGAAAGAAGTGAGATAGATAAAATTTTCTTTGAACAACGACCTCTGCTTAAACACAATTTGCCTACTGAAACTCTAGGAGGTCCTCCTCCACCTAAAGGTGATCCTGTGTTTGAATTAAAACAATTGGAAGACACTTTCAAATATGCTTATCTTGATGAGAAAAAGATATAGCTTATTATTATTAGTGCTATCCTTTCAGAACATGAAGAAGAAAGATTATTGAAGGTTGTAAAGAAGCACCTAGCTGCTATTGGATATACTCTTGATGATCTTAAGGGCATTAGTCCCACTCTCTGTTAGCACAAGATTAATATGGAACCTGGTCACCAACGACATTTAAATCCGAAAATGGAAGAAGTGGTAAGGACTGAAATATTGAAGCTTCTGTAAGCAGGTATAATCTATCCCATAACTGATAATAGGTGGGTAAGTCCATTTCATTGTGTCCCTAAGAAGGGATGCATTACTGTTGTTCCTAATGATACGAATGAACTTATTCCACAAACAATTGTCACTGGCTATAGGATGATAATTAATTTTAGAAAATTAAATAAAGCTACTAGAAAAGATCATTACCCTCTACCTTTTATTGATCAAATGTTAGAAACACTATCTTAGCACACACACTTTTGTTTTCACAACCTGATTAAGAGAAAACCACCTTTACTTTTCCTTTTGGAACTTATGCTTATAGACGTATGCCTTTTGGTTTATGTAATTGCACCTGCTACCTTTCAAAGATGTATGACTGCTATATTCTCTGACATTTGTGAAAAGATTGTTGAGGTGTTCATGGATGATTTGTCCATTTACGGAACATCTTTTGATGATTGCTTAAGAAACCTTGCTCGAGTTCTGCAGAGATGCGAGCATACTAATCTTGTCTTGAATTGGGAGAAGTCCCACTTTATGGTTAATGAAGGTATTGTCTTGGGACATAAAATTTCTGAACAAGGTATTGAGGTGGATAAAGCTAAAGTTGATGCAATTGAGAAAATGCCATGTCCTAATGATATCAAAGGTATTCGTAGTTTCCTCGGTCATGCTGGTTTCCATAGGAGATTTATTAAAGACTTCTCTAAAATTTCTAGGCCTCTTACAAATCTTTTACAAAAGGATGTTCCATTTGTTTTTGATGATGACTATGTAGAAGCCTTTGAAACACTCAAGAAAGCCTTAATTTCTGCACCTATTGTTCAACCACCTGATTGGAACTTGCCTTTTGAAATTATGTGTGATGCTAGTGATTATGCTGTTGGTGATGCTCTACAACAAAGAGTTGATAAGAAATTAAATGTTATTCATTATGCTAGTAAAACTCTAGACAATTCCCAAATAAATTATGCTACTACTGAAAAAGAATTTTAAGCAGTGGTGTTTGCTTGTGATAAATTCAGATCTTACATTGTTGATTCTAAAGTGATTGTTCACACTGATCATGCTGCTATAAAATATCTGATGGAAAAGTGATGCTAAACCTAGAGTCATTAGGTGGGTTCTCTTGATACAAGAATTTGACTTACATATCACTAATAGAAAGGGAGCTGTGAATCCCGTGGCTCATAACTTGTCTAGGTTAGAAAATATTCTTAACGACCCACAACCTATTAATGATAGTTTTCCTGATGAACAATTAGCTGCAATAAATGTTTCTCATAATACTCCTTGGTATGCTGACTATGCTAATTACATTGTTGCTAAATAGACACCACCTAGTTTCACATACCAACAAAAGAAAAAATTCTTCTATGATTTAAGACATTACTTTTGGGATGACCCACATCTTTATAAAGAAGGAGTAGATGGTATTATTAAACATTGTGTACCTGAACATGAACAAGGACAAATCCTACAGAAATGTCACTCCGAAGCTTATGGAGGGCATCATGTGGGAGATAGAACTTCTCACAAGTTATTGCAATCTGGTTTTTATTGGCCTACTCTCTTCAATGATGCCCATAAGTTTGTTTTATCTTGTGATGAATGTCAAAGAATTGGTAATATTGGTAAGCGTCAAGAGATGCCTATGATTTATTCACTTGCTGTTGAATCATTTGATTGGGGATTTGATTACCTGGGACCTTTTCCTTCCTCTAATGGGTATACTCATATTTTGGTTGCTGTTGATTATGTTACTAAGTGGGTAGAAGCTATTCCAACTAGTAGTGCTGATCACAACACCTCTATTAAAATGCTTAAGGAAGTTATTTTTCCAAGGTTTGGAGTCCCTAGATATTTGATGAATGATGGTGGTTCACACTTTATTCATGGTGCTTTCCGTAAAATGCTTGCTAAGTATGATGTTAACCATAGAATTATATCACCCTATCATCCTCAGCCTAGTGGTCAAGTTGAACTTAGCAATAGAGAAATAAAGTTAATATTACAAAAAACTGTCAATAAGTCTCGAAAGAATTTGTCTAAGAAATTAGATGATGCACTTTGGGCTTATAGAATACCATATAAAAATCCTATGGGTATGTCTCCTTACAAAATGGTTCATGGAAAAGCTTGTCATTTGCCTCTTGAGTTAGAACATTAAGCATATTGGGCAATTAAAGAACTCAACTATGATTTCAAACTTGCCGGTGAAAAGAGGTTATTTGATATTAGCTCACTAGATGAATGGAGACCCAAGCCTATGAAAGTGCCAAGTTATTTAAAGAAAAAGTTAAAAGATGGCATGACAAAAGAATCCAAAAGTGTGAGGTCAAATTTGGAGAATATGTTCTTTTCTACAACTCTCGTTTCAGATTCTTTGCAGGAAAACTCCTCTCCAAATGGGAAGGGCCCTATGTTATTGAGGAGGTCTATCGGTCTGGCGCCATACAAATAAATAATGCCGAAGGTACTAACCCGAAGGTTGTCAATGGGCAAGGAATAAAACATTATATCTCAGGTATGCCCATTAATGTTGAAAGTAATATTATCCAAACTATGTCATCGAAAGATCACATAAAGGAAACCTCTGGAACACTCCAGAATCATGAAAAAGAGGAGGTACGTGACACGGTAAGTAAGCGGACTCCAAAAAATCTGCAAAAATATTTTCTGTCAGTTTTGGAATATATTAAAAATTAGGAAAATAAGAAACAACCAGGAAGGCACCTCTAGTGGGCACAAGACACGAGGGCACGTCTGGCTTGCCAGGCACGCCCAGGTGGGCTGTGCCCATCTCGAGTACCTTCCGGATTCCGTTTTCCTTCCGTTTGCTTGTTTCCCAAGATAAAAAATCTTTATATATGCCCCGAACCTATTGACCACCGTATCGCAGAGAAATCTTCTGTTTTCTTTTCTTGTTGTTTTCCTGACAGATCTGAAAATATGTCATCCCAAGACTCAGAAGGTGAGAGCTATGTTGCTGATTATATCATAAACCCGAAGGTTTATGGGGATGTGGAGCAATGTGGATGGACTTTAGAGGAAGAACAAGACTATGATCCTAAAGGGGAAGAGGAGACAAGCTCAGACAAAGTTGAAGTTCCATTGCCTCAATCTAGGGACATGCACGTGGAATTCATGAGTCAAGTCTCCCCAATAAAGCAAAGAAACCTATGATCTAGTTTATCCCCTTTCGTCTCTTGTGGGAAAACAAGTAATATGTATGCAAAAAGGTATTAGAGCTCGAGCAGGAGATCAGTGGTTTAAAGGAGGAAAATTCCATCCTCAAGCATAAGCTAAGGAAGAAGGACAAACCCTCTACTTCATCACCACCACCTCCTTCTTCATCACCAACGGAAACTTGATTATCCGGTATGGGCACTCCTCTTGGCTTGTGCCAAGCTTGGGGGAGGTGTCCTAGTATCGTATCACCTCCACTATCTTTCGCCTTTACTTATCTTAGTTCGATCCTCAGTTATCTTTTGCTTTAGTTGAATAAAAGTTTAGTTCTATCCTTTCTTTTCGAGTGTTTGCTTAGTGATCTATCCTTGTAACTGTGTGCAAGATATATAATAAAGTTTAGTTTGAGTTTTGTTTTCTATACTTTCATGTTCACTAAAAAGAAAGGAAATAAATGAAGAAGATCATATGCTAATCTTATGGTAAGTAATGACATCACATAAGGAAGAGTATAAGTAGAAAATTTTATTGGAGATTTACAAACATAGCATTGGTCAATGATGAAATTCATGAAAGAATTAATAAGGGAAGAGAAGATTCACATGCAAATACACTATCCTGGACATCTTTTGTGATTGTGAGCCCCCATCAAAACATTATATGCCAAAATTGTTGACGTTGCACAAGGAAGAGAACGTAATGATTTATGTTTGTTCATATTCACATAGAAGTTATATTGTCATAGATCCTTTAACATGTGGTGCTTGCCCCCATCTTTTCTAGCCAAAAATTTCGCACTAAGTAGAAATACTACTTGTGCATCCAAAAATCCTTAATCCCAAATCTTGTTTTGAGAGTCCACCATACCTACCTATGGATTGAGTAAGATCCTTCAAGTAAGTTGTCATCGGTGCAATAAGGCAATAAAAATTGCTTCTAAAAGTGTTAGATCATTTCGTGAAAGAGAAAATTGAGCGTTGTACAAACTTGTGATGGCAAAGAATAAAAGCGACAGATTGCATAATAAAGGTTGCTATCACAAGGGGCAATATAACGTGACATTCTTTTGCACTAAGAGATTGAGCATACAAACAAAAAGCGCATGGCAACCTCTGCTTCCCTCTGCAAAGGGCCTATCTTTTACTTTCATGTATTTACTTTTGTGCAAGAGTCAAAGTTTTTCTCTCTATCCTATTTATTTTTCTCTTTTGGCAAGCACCATGTGGTGAGGGAAGATCTAGACACATATATCCAGTTGGATATGGGTAGCATGAGTTACTATTGTTAACATCACCCTTGAGGTGAATATGTTGGGTGGCGAAACTATAAGCCCTTATCTTTCTATGTGACCGGTTGAAACTTTTTGCTCATGTGTATGCGGTGAGTGTTAGCAATCATAGAAGACTCTATGATGGTTGAGTATGTGGACTTGCCATAAGGCTCCGATACGTGACCCTTCCTGAAAAGATGATGAATTGTAATTGCAAAGTTGGCTGAGAACATAGTTTGTTGGTTTCCAATAGAGTTTATGCTTTATACTTAGATGTTGTGATGAATTGTTATTTGTTCGTGAGAAGCTTATGATAGAAGTTCTATGGTAAAGTTTTATGCTAAAGTTTGTTACTGTTATAATAATATACATGATGCTTCTATGTTCGTATTTTGTTTTATCGACACCTCTCTCTCTCTAAGCATCTGGACATGTTTTCGATTTCGGTTTTCCCTTGAGGAAAAGCGAGGTCTAAGCTTGGGGGAGTTGGTACCTCCATTTTGCATCATGTTTTCCTACTATTATTTATATTGTTTTTATGTATAATAATGCTTTTTGGAGTAATTCTAATGCCTTTTCTATACCTACTAATAAAGCAAGGTGTGTTTCTCTGATTTTTTCATCCGTTCACCAGTGAAAAGATTTTTTTTCTATTCGAGGTGGTACTAAATTTTTGTCCGTTCTCTATTAGAAAAATAAAAAAACGCCAGAATTACGTACATGGGCCGCCTGCAGTGTGGCCTAGAAAAGCAAGCTCATTTAATTTTGTGCCCATGTGGATGTCAAAATCCTATTTATCACATTGAGCGTCAAATAGTTGCAAATTCGCACAGGCCCCCCAAGCTGGGTTGAACCGTTTTCTTTATTTTTCTTCTGTGTTTTTTATTTTCAAGTTTATATTTATTTCTCCTTTTTTCATATATACAAAATTTTCAATTTTTTTAATAATATCCTAAAATTCGATATTTTAAAAAGAATGTCAATTCAGAACATTAAATCTTTGTTCTCATTTTAAAATTGGTACATATTTTCAAAAAATATTCTATTTTTTCTTTGTGTTTTTAAAAGTTGTTTGAGATTTTCCAAAAGAAAAATTACATTTTAAAAATGTTCCAAATACAAAAAATATTCTTGTTTTAGTGAAATGTTCGCAAATTCAGAATAATGTCTGAGTTTAAAGAAACACATATAAATTTTTCTTCTAACTATTCAAATGTGTTCCTTTTTCAAAAACAATCACAAATTCAAAAAATGTTCTTGTTATTATAAAAGGTTCATGTTTTTAAATAAAAATTTTAATTTCTAAAGTCTCAAATTTTGTTGTGTATTTCTAAAAAAATGTAAAGAATGTCATTTTTTGGGATTAAAATTATTCATGTTTCCTAGAATATTCAGCAATTTATATATTTTTAAAAGTTAAAAAAAACAAAAATTGTTTCCATTATGACATTGGAGTATGATCTTAAATGTTTGAGTTGACCATTGGTTGGTAGGACTCTTTCCTTCGAGTGGCTAGCAGCACATAGTCAGGTCTTTGAGGGCATGATTTCGATCCTTCAACTCATCATTTTTTGGATATTTTCATGTCTTACAAACATAGGTCATCTTGGAGCCTACCAATGTGGTGGCCCGTACATGAACTAATGTGCGTCCTGCCGCTATTTTACATAACTAGCGTCATATAGTAGCCCCCATGCAGTTGGCCCAAGAAAAAAATTGCTCCGTCACACATGTAGTATTGGGTCTTAGCCGCACTCCCCTACTGGGTCGTCCGAGGGAGCAATTTTTCTTTTCTTGGGACAATAAAAGAGAATATGTTGGTTTGACTTGAATAAAAAAATTGTGGGCACATGAGTGCTAAAATAATTAAAGATAATAAACCCTAATAAAGAAGGGACATTGATATCTGGTTATGCGCTAAATATGCTAATGAAATGAGATTTATGCACTACAATTAGTAGTCCATCCGGTTACACAATTTTAAGAGAGAGTAGTCGAAGCAACCGTGCCCCAAAGGTCGCCGCACAGCTACCAAATGAGGAGGCAAACTAACCCCCGAGATAGAGGCGGACCCGGAGGAAAAATGGCACAAGTTGGATGGTTGCCGCCACGCTGATTAACCCCACCACTAACAAGATCTCGCGGGACAAACATGACCCGCGAGAAGACCACAACTCCTCTCTTTCACATCGCTATGGAAATCGTTTTTGGTGGACACATCAATTATCTCTCCCATTGCTTCTCGCAAAGAAATATCTCTCCCGTTGCAACGCACGGGCATATGTGCTAGTCTCTCATAATATGCAAGGTCCACACTAAGAGGGAGAATACAGGCAGCTGGAATTTTTGACATGAAAAAGCTACATCGGGCCAGCTATTCTCCACAATTCCAAATGAGCTGAAACTTCACGGAGATTTTTTATGGAATATATAAAAATTATTGGAGCAAATAACTACTAGAGGGGGCCCACCAGGTGGGCACAATCCACCTGGGTGCGCCAGGGAGCCCTGGCGCGCCCTTGTGGGTTGTGCCCTCCTCGGCCTACCTCCGGTGCCCCTCTTCTGGTATATAAGTCATTTTTACCTACAAAAAAAATAAGGAGAGGACTTTCGGGATGAAGCGCCGCCGTCTTGAAGTAGAACTTGGGCAGGAGCACTTTTGCCCTCCGGCAAAGCGATTCCACCGGGGGAACTTCACTCCCAGAGGGGGAAATCATCGTCATCATCATCACCAACAACTATCCCATCTTGGGGAGGGCAATATCCATCAACATCTTCAACAACACCATCTCCACTCAAACCCTAGTTCATCTCTTGTGTTCAATCTTTGTACCGGAACCTTAGATTGGTGCTTGTGGTGACTAGTAGTGTTGATTAGATCTTGTAGTTGATTACTATATAGTTTATTTGGTGGAACATTATACGTTTAGATCCATTATGCTATTTAATACCCCTCTGATCTTGAGCATGATTATCATTTGTGAGTTGTTACTTTTGTTCTTGAGGTCACGGGAGAAATCTTATTGCAAGTAATCATGTGAACTTGATATGTGTTCGATATTTTGATGGTATGTATGTTGTGATTCCCTTAGTGGTGTCATGTGAACGTCGACTACATGGCACTTCACCATATTTGGGCCGAAGGGAATGCATTGTGGAGTAGTTATTAGATGATGGGTTGAGAGAGTGACAGAAGCTTAAACCCTAGTTTATGCGCTACTTCGTAAGGGACTGATTTGGATCCAAAAGTTTAATGCTATGGTTAGATTTTATCTTAATACTTTTCTCGTAGTTGCGGATGCTTGCGAGGGGGCTAATCATAAGTAGGAGGTTTGTTCATGTAAGAAAAACACCTAAGCACTGGTCCACCCACATATCAAATCATCAAAGTAGAGAACACAAATCAAACCAACATGATGAAAGTGACTAGATGAAATTCTCGTGTACCCTCAAGAACGTTTTGCTTATCATTAGAGACCGTTTTGGCGTGTCCTTTGCCTCAAAAGGATTGGGCTACCTTGCTGCACTTTTGTTACCGTTACCATTACTTGCTCGTTACAAATTATCTTGCTATCAAACTACTCGTTACTTATAATTTCAGTGCTTGTAGAGAATAACTTGCTGAAAACCGCTTGTCATTTCCTTCTGCTCCTTGTTGGGTTCGACAGTCTTACTTATCGAAAGGACTATGCTTGATCCCCTATACTTGCATTGTGGGTCATCATCTGCCACCCGTGGTTCAGGAACACGTTACCGGTGGGGTTGACCTCGACCTCAACCCATGAGGCCTTGCCGCAGCAACCATCGCCCTGCATCCAGAGGCCGCCAGGCCCCCGGGCCGGCAGCGCGCCCGCGAAGAAGCGCGAGAGCTAGAACCAGACGCCTGCCGGTCTCTCCGCCCAGACCACAAATTTCAAGGACGCGTCGGTCAAATGGAATCATGGGTGTGATGTCCGAATGGCTGCCACATCCATCCCCTTTGGTTGCGGCAGCTTCCGACGCGGGAAGGAGTCTTCCCACGACTACCAGAGGCGGTGCCGACCTTCGAGGGTGTGCGCCTGCGCACTGGGGGATCCACCGCCGGTGTCGCGGCATACTTATGGGGACGGCCGCGACCCCTCTTGGGCGGTGGCGAGCCTGGTCCCTCCTTGGGAGCCTTTCCCTTCTCGGCGGCCGAAAACCTCCTCATCGACGCCATGGATGCTTCGGCAAGATGGCGGGATGACGAATAAGCAGAAGGAGTGAGCAGCAATAAGATGAAGATGGGCTGGGGGATCTGCCCGCTCTCCCATTTATAGGCGGAAGAAGGTTGACTGACGGCCTCTCGCATTCCTAGCAATGATGGCCCCGCTAAATGCACCAGGCAATTGTCAAGTTGGGCAGTTGTCAAGGCGACATGGGAAAGTGGAGATGCCCACATCTCGTCAAGCGCCACGCGTCAGCCTGGCCCACATGCGATTGGGGCCCGCGGCGCTTCGCCCTTGCCCCTTGGCTTCGCCTTGAACCCGATTCCGAGCACGCCTTGGGCATGGGGGCTACTGTCTGCATTCTGTGAACCAGGTTAACCAGACTTGCCTGCCTATGGCCCATGACTGAAGGAAATATGCCCTAGAGGCAATAATAAATTAATTATTTATTTCCTTATATCATGATAAATGTTTATTATTCATGCTAGAATTGTATTAACCAGAAACTTAGTACATGTGTGAATACATAGACAAACATAGTGTCACTAGTATGCCTCTACTTGACTAGCTCCTTAATCGAAGATGGTTGAGTTACCTAGCCATGGACGTGAGTTGTCATTTGATTAATGGGATCACATCATTAGGAGAATGATGTGATTGACTTGACCCATTCTGTTAGCTTAGCACTTGATCGTTTAGTATGTTGCTATTGCTTTCTTCATGACTTATATATGTTCCTATGACTATGAGATTATGCAACTCCCATTTACCGGAGGAACACTTTGTGTGCTACCAAACGTCACAACGTAACTGGGTGATTATAAAGGTGCTCTGGAGGTGTCTCCGAAGGTACTTGTTGGGTTGGCGTATTTCGAGATTAGGACTTCTCACTCCGTTTGTCGAAGAGGTATCTATGGGCCCACTCGGTAATGCACATCACTATAAGCCTTGCAAGAATTTGAACTAATGAGTTAGTTACGGGATGATGTATTACGGAACGAGTAAAGAGACTTGCGAGTAACGAGATTGAACTAGGTATTGAGATACCGACGATCGAATCTTGGGCAAGTAACATACCGGTGACAAAGGGAACAACGTATGCTGTTATGCGGTTTAACCGATAAAGATCTTCGTAGAATATGTGGGAGCCAATATGAGCATCCAGGTTCCGCTATTGGTTATTGACCGGAGACGTGTCTCGATCATGTCTACATAGTTCTCAAACCCGTAGGGTTCGCATGCTTAAAGTTCGGTGACGATCGGTATTATGAGTTTATGTGATTTGATGTACTGAAGGTAGTTCGGAGTCCCGGATGAGATCGGGACATGACGAGGAGTCTCGAAATGGTCGAGACGTAAAGATCGATATATTGGAGGACTATATTCGGACATCGGAAAGGTTCTGAGTGATTCGGGTATTTTCAGAGTATCGGGGAGTTACGGGAATTCACCGGGAGAAGTATTGGGCCTTATTGGGACATACAGGAATAGAGGAGAGAGGCCAAAAGGAAGGAGGCGCCCCCTCTGGTCCGAATTGGACAAGGGGTGCAACCCCCTTTTCCATCTCCCTATCCCCCTCTTTCCTTCTCTCCTACTCCGGAAAGGAAAGGGGAATCCTACTAGGACTTGGGAGTCCTAGTAGGACTCCCCACACTTGGTGCACCCCCTCTAGGGCCAGCCTCTCCCTCCCTCCTTTATATACGGGGGCAGGGGAGCACCTCTAGACACAACAATTGATCTCTTGATCTCTTAGCCGTGTGCGGTGCCCCCCTCCACCATAATCCACCTCGATCATATCGTAGCGGTGCTTAGGCGAAGCCCTGTGTCAGTAGCATCATCATCACCATCATCATGCCATCGTGCTTACGGAACTCTCCCTCGAAGCTCTTCAGGATCGGAGTTCATGGGATGTCATCGAGATGAACGTGTGCTGAACTCAGAGGTGCCATGCATTCGGTACTTGGATCGGTCGAATCGTGAAGACGTACGACTACATCAACCGTGTTGTGCTAACGCTTCCGCTTTCGGTCTACGAGGGTACATGGACACACTCTCCCCTCTCATTGCTATGCATCACCATGATCCTGTGTGTGTGTCGCAAATTTTTAAAATTACTACGTTCCCCAACAGTGGCATCCGAGCCTGGTTTTATGCGTAGATGTTATATGCATGAGTAGAACACAAGTGAGTTGTGGGCGATACAAGTCATACTGCTTACCAGCATGTCATACTTTGGTTCGGCGGTATTGTTGGATGAAGCGGCCCGGACCGACATTACGCGTATGCTTACGTTAGACTGGTTCTACTGACGTGCTTTGCACACAGGTGGCTGGCGGGTGTCAGTTTCTCCAACATTAGTTGAACCGAGTGTGGCTACGCTCGGTCCTTGAGAAGGTTAAAATAGCACTAACTTGACGAACTATCGTTGTGGTTTTGATGCGTAGGTAAGAACGGTTCTTGCTCAGCCTGTAGTAGCCACGTAAAATTTGCAACAACAAAGTATAGGACGTCTAACTTGTTTTTGCAGGGCATGTTGTGATGTGATATGGTCAAGGCATGATGCTATATTTTAATGTATGAGATGATCATGTTATGTAATTGAGTTATCGACAACTGGCAGGAGCCATATGGTTGTCGCTTTATTATATGCAATGCCATCGCCCTGTAATTGCTTTACTTTATCAGCAAGCGGTAGCGATAGTCGTAGAAGCAATAGTTGGCGAGACGACAACGATGCTACGATGGAGATCAAGGTGTCACACCGGTGACGATGTTGATCATGACGGTGCTTCGGAGATGGAGATCACAAGCACAAGATGATGATGGCCATATCATATCACTTATATTTCTTGCATGTGATGTTTATCCTTTATGCATCTTATTTTGCTTAGATCGATGGTAGCATTATAAGATGATCTCTCACTAAATTTCAAGATAGAAGTGTTCTCTCTGAGTATGCACCATTGCCAAAGTTCGTCGTGCCGAGACGCCACGTGATGATCGGGTGTGATAAGCTCTACATTCATCTACAACGGGTGCAAGCCAGTTTTGCACACGCAGAATACTCGGGTTAAACTTGACGAGCCTAGCATATGCAGATATGGCCTCGAAACACTGGAGACCGAAAGGTCGAGCGTGAATCATATAGTAGATATGATCAACATAATGATGTTAACCATTCAAAACTACTCCATCTCACATGATGATCGGACATGGTTTAGTTGATATGGATCACCGGATCGTTTAGATGACTAGAGGGATGTCTATCTAAGTGGGAGTTCTTAAGTAATATGATTAATTGAACTTTAATTTATCATGAACTTAGTCCTAGTAGTATTAGCATATCTATGTTGTAGATCAATAGCTCGCATTTAGCTCCCCTATTTTATTTTGATATGTTCCTAGAGAAAACTAAGTTGAAAGATGTTAGTAGCAATGATGCGGATTGGATCCGTGATCTGAGGATTATCCTCATTGCTGGACAGAAGAATTATGTCCTTGATGCACCGCTAGGTGACAGACCGATTGCAGGAGCAAATGCATACATTATGAACGTTTGGCAAGCTTGATATGATGACTACTTGATAGTTTAGTGCACCATGCTTAAACGTCTTAGAATCGGGACTTCAAAGATGTTTTGAACGTCATGGACCATATGAGATGTCCCAGGAGTTGAAGTTAATATTTCAAGAAAATACCCGAGTTGAGAGATATGAAATCTCCAACAAGTTCTATAGGTAAAAGATGGAGGAGAATAGCTCAACCAGTGAGCATGTGCTCAGATTGTCTGGGTACTACAATTGCTTGAATCAAGTGGGAGTTAATCTTCCAGATAAGATAGTAATTGACAAAGTTCTCTAGTCACCATCACCAAGTTAATAGAACTTCGTGATGAACTATAATATGCAAGGGATGACGAAAACAATTCCCAAGCTCTTCGCGATGCTAAAATCGGCGAATGTAGAAATCAAGAAAAACATCAAGTGTTGATGGTTGACAAGACCACTAGTTTCAAGTAAAGGGGCAAAGGGAAGAAGGGGAACTTCAAGAAGAACGACAAGCAAGTTGCTGCTCGAGTGAAGAAGCCCAAGTCTGGACCTAAGCCTGAGACTAAGTGCTTCTACTGCAAAGGGACTGGTTACTGGAAGCGGAACTACCCCAAGTAATTGGCGGATAAGAAGGATGGCAAAGTGAACATAGGTATATTTTATATACATGTTATTGATGTGTACTTTTTTTTGACTGGAAACTGTGAGGCAACAGCCCCACAACACTTTATTAAAACTCAACCACCAAACAAAGAATAAGGTTCTCAAAAGGAAAGCTAACTAGAGAGGTAGGGGACTACTTACCTATTGAGCTATTTACACAAATACAGAAATATATACATGGATACATACAACCACCTAGGGCAAAGAATTGACCCAAGCTAACAGTAATGGCTTTAGACTAGGCTTGAATCTGTGAGAGTGCATAGTAACATCATGAATGAAGTTTCTCTTCCAAGCAGCAAAAGTTGGCCTTTCATATCTGAAGATTCTGCCATTTCCGAGGAGCCAAATATTCCAGGCTACTAGATTAACGACCTCCCTGAAGAGAGGTTGCCCAAAGCTCTTCCTTGCAGCAAATAAACACTGAGATGGGGTTAAACCATCTAACCATTGGATGTTCAAGTAGTTCCATACTCTTGTGCTGAATTGACAAGTGAAGAAAAGATGATCTCTATCCTCATGAGCATGGGCAAAGCATAATGACAGGTGTTGTCTTCCTGGGGTGATCGCCAGTGCCTCCTCACCAGCATATCACTGGTATTGAGCCTATCATTTAACATCAACCACGCAAACACCTTTATCTTCATTGTCGCCTTACTTTCCCAAATCCATTTGGCAGGAGTATCAGTGGCCATGTGAGCATGCATCACTGTATAATAACTTTTGGCAGAGAAAATACCTTTGCCAGGTGTCCAAGACCAGGAGTCATGAATCCCTTCATCAGCATGAAGATCAAGGAGACCAGACTGGACAATGATCATCTCATCCATTGCTTCTGGGGATAAGGGCAGATCAAATAGTTCAGACATATTAGATGTGTTAATCACCACTCGTACAGACACCTTGTCATCAATGGCAAAAGAGAACAACCTAGGAAAATCTCTCTCTAAGTGGAACAGATGAGCCTAGGAACACCCAAGCATCAAACCAAAAAAGAACAGAGTCCCCCATGTTGATGGTAACCTCAGAGTAAAGTCTGAAAACTTCATTAAGCTTGATTATGTCTCTCCACCAATAAGAACCACATAAAACTGTGCCATGAGGAACAACACCATCATAGTAGGTATTCCAAATGAGAGAAAGCCAAGGGATATCTGCTTTGTTATAAAACTTGGAAAGGAGAGCTCTGTTTTGGATGGTTAGATTTACTATCCCCATGCCACCTTTATCCTTGGGCCTGCAAACAAGAGGCCATGCTACAAGTGTTTGCCTAGGAGTATCAGAATTTCCTCTCCATAAGCACTGTCTCATAATCCTTTCTAGTTGCTTTATAATACCAGCGGGCAAACATAAACTGCAAAGAAAATAGATGGGCAAAGAGGACAACACTGATAGGAGTAATTGCAACCTAGCACCCTAGTTGAGAAGGCTGGAACTGGAAGACAACCTTCTTTCAACTCTATCAACCACAGGAAATAAATCTTGAATCCTGGGTTTAGTTGTTCCCACAGGAAGCCCCAGGTAGGTGAAGGGCAGGGTCTCAACTTGGTAGCCAAAAACAGATGCTAACCCGGCAGTTTCTGCCTCATCCACATTAATAGGCAATATGCATGACTTATGAAAGTTTACCCTAAGACCTGTGGAGGCATGGAAATCTTTCTGCATCTCCTTGAGAGCTAATAGTTGTGAATCCACAGCAGGCACAATGAGGAGAGTGTCGTCAACATATTGCACTATAGGGAAATCAGGATCATGAGTTTCAATAGGCAGGGAGATCACTCCATTTCTGAGCATATGGTTTACCAAAGTTTGAAGCAGACCAGCCGCAAGAACAAACAAGAGGGGTGACAATGGGTCACCCTGCCTTACTCCCCTTTTGCAGGTAAATTGTTTTCCAGGCACACCATTTAGAATGACAGAATAAGTACCATAGTAGAGAAGCTCTCTAATCCAACCAATCCACTTGCTATCAAAATCTTTGTGATGCAGGAGTTTGAGGATTAGGTCATGCTCAACAGTATCAAAGGCTTTGGCAAAATCCAACTTAAGAATCAAGATAGGCTTCTTGCACTTGTGACACTGATGAATGTATTCCAGAGTCCAAGCAATACAATCTTGGATAGACCTGCACTTAAGGAACCCATATTGGTTTTTATGAATGCACTTTAGGATAACCTTCTGCAATCTATTAGCCAGCAGTTTAGTCGGAAACTTCAGGCATGTATTTGTCAAGGAAATAAGCCTGAAATCATTAGGACTCTCAGGTGAGAGTTTCTTTGGAATTAAGGTGATTAAAGACCCATTGATGCTGCTAATAGTGACCTTTCCATCATGGAAATCTTGGAATAGCTGCAAAAAATCATCCTTAATGATGTGCCAGCACCGTTTGACAAACAAACCGGTAAAACCATCAGGGCCAGGGACTTAAGAACCTCATTTATTTCCTCCTCAGAAAATGGAGCAGACAAATTATCTAGATCATCCACTTTGTCAATCAATGAGGCTAGTTCAAACTTCATGTCAGTCCCCTCAAAGACACCCATTCTATCCTTGAAAGTACCCCATAATATGCCAGCCATCTGTTGGTGATCAGAGACAACATTACCATTTTCATTCTGCAGAGAGGAAATTGAATTTCTCCTGAAACGTTCAGTCACCATTGCTTGGAAAAACTTAGAGTTCTCCTCCCCAACTTTTATCCACCGAATGGTACATCTCTGTTTCTAGTATAGTAACTGCAGGTGGAGTATTTCCTCAATGTGAAGTTTAAATTTTTTACTGAAATTAAATTCAGGTCTTGTTAAAGGCCTTAACTCTTAAAGATTATCAAAAAAGATAACCACCTTGTTACAAGCTTGAATTGCCTTCTTAAGTTTAGACAGGCTGATGTACCAGTGCTTAAGAGAATTTCGAAGTCTCTTGAATTTTTCCGTCAAACGAGTTGCAGAATTTGTTCTTTTGGTTGGAGCATTCCAAGATTGTTCCACACAGTCAAAGAAACCAGGCAAATCCAACCAATAGTTTTCAAACCGAGAGATCTTTGACTTGGGAATAGTTGTTGCAATGGAGACTACACAAGGTACATGATCCGATGCTGTTCGTGCTAGAGGAAGGACCATCGTGTTAGGATAGTCATTTATCCAAGTGGAGGAAGTGAAGAACCAGTCCAGTTGTTCCAGCAACAGATTTTCTTGCATATTAGACTAGGTGTAAGATCTTCCTTTTAAAGGCAACTCAAGGAGACCAAGGTGGCCAATGAACTCATTGAAGAGGAAAATAGCATTTATATCTCCTCCTGGCAAGTTTCTATTTTCGGGAGATCTAATGAAGTTAAAATCCCCCACAAGGAGCCACTTATCATCGGTTGGAATATCCAGATCATACAGCCATTGAACAAAATCATCTCTAGGCTGCCCTTGACAAGGCCCATAAATATTGACCAAGGTCCATCGACTTGCATTATGGGCAGATACAAAGGAGACTATGATACCAAACGGTTTAATATCCACTAAAGTGCCAATGAACATGTTAGAGCACCACAGCACAAAGATTCCACCAGAGGCACAAACAGAGGGTGAATAAACAAAGTTATCAAATCTTCTCGGGCAAAACTTTCTAATCACACGCTGGTCAAAGAAATCACATTTAGTTTCTTGCAGACAAATGATAGAGCATTGGCTTTCCTCAATTTTCGCTATAACGCTTCTCTGCCTATCTTCAGAGTTTAAACCTCGCACATTCCAACAGAGAACCTTTCAATCTCTAGTTTGTTGTGCATTCATGAGGAAACAATAAAATGAGGCAGAGGTAATAGCTCACTGCATAACAGTGAAACAAAAGCCCATAGATAAAACCATCCACACAGACCAAAGTGCAGACCAAAGTACAGGTGACAGACAAAAGAGAAATAAGGTTCAGACAACTGGCATGACAAGGGACATGCCTCCCTATATAACAATTAAAAGGCTTAATCATCATGAGAAACTGCAGGCTTGGGGGCAGTATCTACAGAAGCCATAAGCTTCTCCATAGTCATCTTCTCAACAGGGACACCAAGAGCTTCTCTAATCATCTGAAGTGTGGCAATTGGAGTTGGAGGGGGAGCCTGGTCCTGGGTATCATCATTCTCTGGTTGGGCCTGAATGTTTGGAGTGGAAGCTTGATTGTCAGCCTTCAACTTCTTGGCTCTCGGCCTCCTGAGGGGATTGGGCTTGGGTGACAGAGGAGATATAGGTTTAAAACCATTAGATTTGGCAGCACTCCTGGTCATCCTTCTGTCAGAAAAGTCAGAGGCAACCTGAACAACTGAAGATTTGGGCTTTCTGGCACGGGATTTCCTAGCTGGCTGTACTGAGGATGAAAAGGTGCAGGTCATACTAGGTGAAGCTTCAGAAACCTGAGTAGTTGATAGCAACCCCTCGGTATTTGATATTGGTTCAGTTGTTAAAAATAGTAACTCAAAACAGGAGTTGCAAAATGAACAGAAACTAGTTAAAGGTGAAGTGACGATGTGTGTTGGAAGTAGTTCCAAGATTGATATGATCATCATCGCACACTCCCTATACTTTCGGGATTAGTGTTGAACCTAAATAAATGTTATTTGGTGTTTGCGTTGAGCATGAATATGATTTGATCATGTTTATTTTGTGTTCTACTGCAAAAGGACTGGTCACTGGAAGCAGAACTACCCCAAGTAATTGGCGGATAAGAAGGATGGAAAAGTGAACATAGGTACATTTGATATACATGTTATTGATGTGTACTTTACTAGTGTTTATAGCAACCCCTCGGTATTTGATACTGGTTCAGTTGCTAAAAAGTAGTAACTCAAAACGGGAGTTGCAAAATGAACAGAAACTAGTTAAGGGTGAAGTGACGATGTATGTTGGAAATAGTTCCAAGATTGATATGATCATCATCGCACACTGCCTATACTTTCGGGATTAGTGTTGAACCTAAGTAAATGTTATTTGGTGTTTGAGTTGAGCATGAATATGATTTGATCATGTTTATTGCAATACAATTATTCATTTAAGTTAGAGAATAATTGTTGTTCTGTTTACACGAATAAAACCTTCTATGGTCATACACCCAATGAAAATGGTTTGTTGGATCTCGATTGTAGTGATACACATATTCATAATGTTGAAGCCAAAAGATGCAGAGTTGATAATGATAGTGCAACTTATTTGTGGCACTGCCGTTTGGGTCATATTGGTGTCAAGCGCATGAAGAAACTCCATATTGATGGACTTCTGGAATCACTTGATTATGAATCTTGGTACTTGCGAACCATGCCTCATGGGCAAGATGACTAAAACGCCGTTCTCCAGAACAATGGAGCGAGCAACGGATTTATTAGAAATCATACATACTGATGTATGTAGTCCAATGAATATTGAGGCTCGTGGCGGGTATCGTTATTTTCTCACCTTCACAGATGATTCGAGCAGATATGGGTATATCTTCTTGATGAAACATAAATCTGAAACATTTGAAAAAGTTCAAATAATTTCCGAGTGAAGTGGAAAATCATCGTAACAAGAAAATAAAGTTTCTATGATCTGATCGTGGAGGAGAATATTTGAGTTACGAGTTTGGTCTTCATTTGAAAGAATGCGGAATAGTTTCGCGACTCACGCCACCTGGAACACCACAGCCTAATGGTGTCTCTGAACATCGTAATCGTACTTTACTAGATATGGTGCAAACTATGAGTCTCTTATTGATTTACCACTATCATTTTGGGTTTATGCTCTAGAGGCAACTGCATTCACGTTAAATAGGGCACCATCAAAATCCGTTGAGACGCCACCTTATGAACTATGGTTTGGCAAGAAACCAAAGTTGTCATTTCTTAAAGTTTGGGGCTGCGATGCTTATGTGAAAAAGCTTCAACCTGATAAGCTCGAACCCAAATCGGAGAAATGTGTCTTCATAGGATACCCAAAGGAAACTGTTGGGTACACCTTCTATCACAGATCCGAAGGCAAGACATTCGTTGCCAAGAATGGATCCTTTCTAAAGGAGTTTCTCTCGAAAGAAGTGAGTAGGAGGAAAGTAGAACTTGATGAGGTAACTGTACCTGCTCCCTTATTTGAAAGTAGTTCATCACAGAAACCGGTTCCTGTGACACCTACACCAATTAGTGAGGAAGCTAATGATGTTGATCATGAAACTTCAGATCAAGTTACTACCGAACCTCGTAGGTCAACCAGAGTGAGATCCGCACCAGAGTGGTACGGTAATCCTATTCTGGAGGTCATCTTACTAGACCATGATGAACCTACGAACTATGAAGAAGCGATGGTGAGCCCAGATTCCGCAAAATGGCTTGAGTCCATGAAATCTAAGATGGGATCCATGTATGAGAACAAAGTATGGACTTTGATTGACTTGCCCAATGATCGGCAAGCCATTGAGATTAAATGGATCTTCAAGAGGAAGACGGACACTGATAGTAGTGTTACTATCTACAAAGCTAGAATTGTCGCAAAAGGTTTTTCGACAAGTTCAAGGTGTTGACTACGATGAGAGTTTCTCACTCGTACCTATGCTTAAGTCTGTCCGAATCATGTTAGAATTGCCGCATTTTATGAAATCTGGCAAATGGATAAACAAAACTGCATTCCTTAATGGATTTATTAAAGAAGAGTTGTATATGACGCAACTAGTAGGTTTTGTCAATCCTAAAGGTGCTAACAAAATGTGCAAGCTCCAGCGATCCATCTATGGACTGGTGCAATCATCTCGTAGTTGGAATATACGCTTTGATAAGTTGATCAAAGCATATAGTTTTATATAGACTTGCGATGAAGCCTGTATTTACAAGAAAGTGAGTGGGAGCACTACAACATTTCTGATAAGTATATGTGAATGACATATTGTTGATCAGAAATAATGTAGAATTATTCTGCAAAGCATAAAGGAGTGTTCGAAAGGAGTTTTTCAAAGATAGACCTCAGTGAAGCTGCTAACATATTGAGCATCAAGATCTATAGAGATAGATCAAAACGCTTGATAAGTTTTTTCAATGAGTACATACTTTGACAAGATTTTGAAGTAGTTCAAAATGGAACAATAAAAGAAAGAGTTCTTGCCTATGTTACAAGGTGTGAAATTGATTAAGACTCAAAGCCCAACCACGGTAGAAGATAGAAAGAGAATGAAAGGTTATCCTTAGTGGAATAAGGATATGTTTCTCGATTATGGAGGTGACAAAAAGGTTCGCCGTAAAGGGTTACGTCGATGCAAGTTTGACACTAATCCGGATGACTCTAAGTCTCAATCTGGATACATATTGAAACTGGGAGCAATTAGCTAGAGTAGCTCCATGCAGAGCATTGTTGACATAGAAATTTGCAAAATACATACAGATCTGAATGTGGAAGACCCGTTGGCTAAACTTCTCTCACAAGCAAAACCTGATCACACCTTAGTATTCTTTGGATGTTAATCACATAGTGATGTGAACTAGATTATTGACTCTAGTAAACCCTTTGGGTGTTGGTCACATGACGATGTGAACTATGGGTGTTAATCACATGGTGATGTGAACTATTGGTGTTAAATCACATGGTGATGTGAACTAGATTATTGACTCTAGTGCAAGTGGGAGACTGAAGGAAATATGCCCTAGAGGCAATAATAAAGTTATTATTTATTTTCTTATATCATGATAAATGTTTATTATTCATGCTAGAATTGTATTAACCGGAAACTTAGTACATGTGTGAATACATAGACAAACATAGTGTCACTAGTATGGCTCTACTTCACTAGCTCCTTAATCGAAGATTGTTGAGTTTCCTAGCCATGGACATGAGTTTTCATTTGATTAATGAGATCACATCATTAGTAGAATGATGTGATTGACTTGACCCATTCCGTTAGCTTAGCACTTGATCATTTAGTATGTTGCTATTGCTTTCTTCATGACTTATACATGTTCCTATGACTATGAGATTATGCAACTCCCGTTTACCGGAGGAACACTTTGTGTGCTACCAAACGTCACAACGTAACTGGGTGATTATAAAGGTGCTCTACATGTGTCTCCGATGGTACTTGTTTGGTTGGCGTATTTCGAGATTAGAATTTGTCACTTTGATTGTCGGATTGGTATCTCTGGGCCCACTGGGTAATGCACATCACTATAAGCCTTGCAAGCATTGTAACTAATGAGTTAGTGATGGGATGATGTATTATGGAATGAGTAAAGAGACTTGCCAGTAATGAGATTGAACTAGGTATTGAGATACCGACGATCGAATCTCGGGCAAGTAACATACCGGTGACAAAGGGAACAACGTATGCTGTTATGTGGTTTGACCAATAAAGATATTCGTAGAATATGTGGGAGCCATTATGTGCATCCACGTTCCGCTATTGGTTATTGATCGGAGACATGTCGTGGTCATGTCTACATAGTTCTCGAACCCGTAGGGTCTGCACGCTTAAAGTTTGGTGATGATCGGTATTATGAGTTTATGTGATTTGATGTACCGAAGGTAGTTCGGAGTCCCAGATGAGATCGGGGACATGAAGAGGAGTCTCGAAATGGTCGAGACGTAAAGATTGATATATTGGACGACTTATTTGGACATCAGAAAGGTTCCGAGTGATTCGGGTATTTTCGGAGTACCGGGGAGTTACGGGAATTCACCGGGAGAAGTATTGGGCCTTATTGGGCCATAAGGGAATAGAGGAGAGAGGCCAAAAGGAAGGAGGCGCACGCCCCCCCTCTGGTCCGAATTGGACAAGGGGCGCAGCTCCCTTTTCCTTCTCCCTCTCCCCCTCTTTCCTTCTCTCCTACTCCGGAAAGGAAAGGGGAATCCTACTAGGACTTGGGAGTCCTAGTAGGACTCCCCACACTTGGCGCGCCCCCTCTAGGGCCGGCCTCTCCCTCCCTACTTTATATACGGCGGAAGGGGAGCACCTCTAGACACAACAATTGATATCTTAGCCGTGTGCGGTGCCCCCCTCCACCATAGTCCACCTCGATCGTATCATAGCGGTGCTTAGGCGAAGCCCTGCGTCGGTAGCATCATCATCATTGTCAGCACGCCGTCGTGCTGATGGAACACTCCCTCGAAGCTCTACTGGATCGGAGTTCGTGGGACGTCATCGAGCTGAACGTGTGTTGAACTCAGAGGTGTCGTGCGTTTGGTACTTGGATCAGTCGGATTGTGAAGACGTACGACTACATCAACCGCGTTGTGCTAACGCTTCCGCTTTCGGTCTACGAGGGTACATGGACTCATTCTCCCCTCTCGTTGCTATGCATCACCATGATCCCGTGTGTGCGTAGGAAATTTTTGAAATTACTACATTCCCGAACAATGACGTCGATCCATCAACGGCCTGGTACGGCCCATCAAGAAGACCACCAAGATGAGACCGTCGCGAGGGGCCAAGTCTCGCGAGGCAGACAACACCAAGACCTCCCGAAGGAGCGGCCTCCCTAGGCGGCCTCCCAAGGAGCGGAGATTTCTATGAAGGTACCCGGCGTCATGAGGCTACCATGACGCAAGCCATGATGACCAAGGCAGGCGGGCGTGTCAGGACAGGTTTTTCAATAAAACATTTATTGAAAAGCCGACCTTTGTGTTGACCAGTACAAAATAATTCTTCTTACTGGTAGACAAAACCTTGATACAGAAATCCAGCAGTACTAAATATTATACATGGTTGAGCTGAGGATGCTCAACAATTTATTACAAGCATGCCTATATTATGCATAAAGGCGGATATGACACAAGAGTATGGTGGCATAACTACCGACTCGTAATAAAGGTGGTGGTGGATATGTCACAGTGAAGTGGGTGACATGACTCTAAAATCTTATAGCTCATCAAGCGTCGGAGTGAGGCTTGATGATTTTATTGGGTAGCGGAAGCGTATATAATACAAGTGACCAATTCTAGGATCGCACAAGACTGACTGGGACTCCTCTAGGCATCGGACTCGCTATCGAACTCTTCATCCATAAGATCGCCCTCGTCAACATCTGGCCAAATCAACAAGCCAGGTGAGTACTTTGAATGTACTCGCAAGACAGTTCGGACATAAGATATAACAAATGTAAACATGATGCACATGAGCAGATTAGTGATGCACATTCTGATAATAAATTTGCACTGCACAATAATTAAAAAACAAGTCAGGCGGTAGTCCTCCCGAAATCCCAATGAAAATAACTGAAGACCGATCGGGTGTCTCAAGCGACGCCTCGAAAAGTAAAAATAAATTGACATGCCGTAGCCGGGCTTCAGTGCGACGCCACATAAAGGGCTTATATTGAAATGTAAATAACAGAACATGCCACAGTCGGACGTCTGAGCGACATCTCGAAAAGGGCTTATAAAAGTAAATAACAATCATGCCACAGTCGGACGTCTGAGCGACATCACATAAAGGGCTTATAATGAAAATAAATAACAATAAAGCCACAGTCGGACGTCTGAGCGACATCACATAAAGGGCTTATATCAAAAATAAATAACAATAATGCCACAGTCGGACGTCTGAGTGACATCACATAAAGGGCTTATATCAAAGTAGATAACAATCAAGCCACAGTCGGATGTCTGAGGGACATCACATAAAGGGCTTATAGTTTATCGTTCGAATTTAAGTAGCTCGTGAATTCAAACCATCATAAGGAAATACTCAGCATATAATAATAAACCGGTTAGTCCATTCACATGAATAACCTTCAACCGAGTTTACCACTCTCAGTTTCATGATTATCCTCCGGTGTCACAGCCCTAGAATTGCTTGGAGATAGTTGCATTAGTGAGCATCATGCATCCTGTTAATTTCAAGAAACTTGAAATGAGGAAAGTGAAAGCCTCAGAAATCAATTTAAAAGAAGGGCAAGAACCCTTTAAATTGCATTAATTGTGTTCCTTCTCTGTTGCCGGTGGTTGTCCCCTCTCAATAGACATTGTACCGACGCTGTGATCATTGACACTGATGAAGACCCAATGATATCTTCAGAAGTACTAGGCAAGCAAAACCCCCTTGTTCATTCCGATACAAACCACTCTCTCGCTCCTGCTCTCTTTTACTGCATTAGGACAACAATGATTCAACTGTTACATGTTGTGGTAGTTGAACCCCTTTACTCTGCATGACCTGTCATTGCCACAGTAAATAGATGAGACCCACTAGCATGAGTAGGAGTTGTTTGAACCCTGATGTGCCTACTCATTCATGCTTGTTTGTCATGCCTGCTATTGCATAGAGTCATATCAGGCCTGGTTCATCGGGGATGAACCGGAGGTGTGTAAACATGTCCTACAGTGTGTGAGCTAAGCGTGTGAACACGATTTGGTAAAGGTAGCGGTGAGAGGCCATGTAGGAGTACATGGCGGGTTGTCTCATTGAAACCGTTCTTAGGAACTGAGTTCTGTGTTTGTGATCCATAAAACAGTTACTACCACGCATTGGGCCCGAAACCAATGGACCCTCTCGGCTTCTTGATCACCCTTGTCCTCTGTCCAGGAGTTGCAACTAGTTTCTGGTGTTTATAGGATATGTGTTGGCGGCCGTGCGTAGCGCTGATCCTAGGGGTGGGCTATGATCTGGTAGATACACCGTGGCCGGGCATGCCGGGTGCCCGTTTGGTGTCTCGGAACCCTGTACACATCGTTCGGGGCCGTATGTGGAAACCTCGGTTGGACTCCCTGCGGATGGAACCTGGATAGGCGATAAACCTGGACTAGAGACTTGAGTGTTTAGGTAGGCCGTGGCCGACACCCTCATTGGGCTTCCGCATGAAGGTTGCCGAGTACATGTCGTGTAAATGACGGTAAGTGGTGAGAGCGTGTGTGAAGAAGTACATCGCTGCAGGGTTAACATCATCTATTCGAATAGCCGTGTCCGCGGTGATGGACTTCTAGGTTGTCTATAACAGTTTATAGACAAGTGAAAGTGGATACTCTAAAACTCGCAAGATAAGTGTGAGTGCTATGGATGGCCTTCCCGTAGGGAGACGGGAGCGGATCCATAGTGGTGTATTGAATGGTGAATGTGTGGACTCGTGTGCGCCACCTCAAAAGAGTTGCTTGCAGTCGTAGTTCAGGTTAGCCACTGAGTCAAAGCTGGCTTGCCGCAGTTAAACTCCACCACCCCCTTTATTGATACTGATGCATATGTAGATAGTTCTGATGTAAGTCCTGCTGGGTACATTTGTACTCACGTTTCACTACTAGGGAAAACCCTAGCAGTAGCGCTGGTTTTGTGCTCACTAGTAGCGCGGGTAGGCGCGCTACTAATAAGGCGCTACAGCTATTGCTTAGCAGTAATGCGTGCCGCACGCGCTACTGCTAGGACAAATAGCCACAGTGCTTGTTCACTCCCACGCTGCTGCTAATGTAACTACTGGCAGCGTGTTTTCTTTCTATCGCTACTAGTATTGTTTTTTTATTTTTTTATTTTTAGTGTATTTATGCGCCATCGTACAAATATTGGTACAATACCAGTTATGAGATTTACATCATTATGTCCATAACAGTGTGTCAAATGAAGGTGGATTAGGTTCAAGTGGAGGCAATATGTGGTGCATGTCAAAAGTATACTACTGATCCAAACTTGATCTAGTTTGGACTAGTAGTACTTTCGATGTGCACCACATGTTGCCTCCACTTGAATCTAATCCGCCAGCACAAGCTATTTAATCATCATCATAATCATTAGTGCCAACAACATCTATTTAATCACCACTAACACTAGCTAATAATAATCATCAGTCATTACCACCAACACTACCTATTTTATCATCATAGTAATAGTGTAGCACATCATCATCCTCAAACTCATTTCTAGCTAATCACTCCTGCTACTCTCTCTTAGGTAAAACAACATAAAACATGTGTAGCTCTCCTCCTTGATCAAGTTGGAGCATGCAGATGAACCTGTCTCCTAATTTTGTGTAGCACATCTGTTTGCTGCCCCCTAGTACTTGTCTGCGCTCCCCCATCACATATCTGGTCCAGTCTTGCACTATTAAGCATTCATCGCTAATCTTGAATGCACTAAAGTAACATGTAGGATATCTTGGCCGTAAGATAATAATACTCATGGTACCTTTAGTCTCGATCCCATAAGGCACAACATTCATCGGGAGTCCCTGTTAAAGAACATCGTATGGTCACATACTTAGCAATGAAATTTAGCTTCACAAATAATGTATGGAAAAGATGCACTGAGGACAAATAGTAAAAATCTTACCATCCTTCCTAAATAGATGTGACCGTAGTTCATGACGAACACTATTGGTCGCACGTTTTCAGTACTAAGATTTCTAAGTCCAGGAAGAATTTGTCTTGACGGTATCAAGATCCTCAAGCCATGAAACATAATGACTTAGCTCCTCGCAGTTTAGTTTAGCCCCGGGACAGTAGTAGGTCCTATCTACCAAGCGCTGGACATGTTTGCTTGCACCGAAATAAGCTGACAATACAAATTAGTTGTCAACTATTTTTGAATAAACAATATCACAGACATAAATATGGTTGAGAAACTTACATTTTGGTGTAACTGGAGGCGTTTGCACATCGACCCAGATGTCGGTATTACCTTCAATATCTTCTTCCAGACGAATATCAAAGGTGATAACCATATCAGGCTCAAATGCATAAGTCTTGCATAGTGCTCGCCATGTTTTGCATCCAAAATAGGTGTAGTCGTCTGAATTGTATAATTTTGCATGGAAAATATAACCATGCTCGGTCTTCAAATAAACTTTCTTGACCTCCATAGTATGACTGAAACCTATCATATCCAATACAAAAACTCTTGCATGGCAAGGGATACGCTAGTAGAATAGTAAAAAAAAAAATAAGTTGAAGAAAATGAAGCAGATGTCATGCTTAATTACGAAAAAAGACTTGTCGTTGTGACTTACTGTATCCGCTTCGAAGTTCTCGTCCAGCTTGATGCTGAAGCGCCTATCATCATCTAGGAAGATTCCGTCGCACAGGCCGCGCTCGTCTTCGCAGTATTTGCAAATACCGAAATCCTTTTTGTCGTCAGACATTTCCTATGTTCATAGTTAAAACATTAATTGAAAATCGATAAAAGACAACTACCAGGATACTCAACACACAAATCCGGGGCACTCGATATTTCCTACATATTCTGGCAAAAGTCATGCCAAAATTCACGAAAAAATCCGGCATGACCTTTGCTAAAATAGGATATATCGAGCGCCTAAAATTTGCCGGAACGGAAATGAATCAACACTCCGGCAAAACATAGTCCACTCGGAGGTGTAACCTGCAAACATGACCGGCCACTTGGATATTGACCAACACAAGATATACATTTCAAAATATCTTATAAGACTCAAATTAGCATGCATTCAATAAGCAAAAGTAAATCATCTCATGCGTCCGTACATCGTCGAATATTATTACTAATACATCCCGAATAGTGTCATACATATAACATCACTAGTACAACTAAAACCCTAGCACACGACGGGTATCGGCGCAGGCGGTGGACACCCACAGAGAAGGAACCATCATGGGATCATAGCTCCAGTGAGATCCCTGGGGAACCTGCCAGGTATTGGAGAACCTGTGCTCCAACGCAAATAAGTAGCGACGGACGTGCGCGTCCTCCTCACTAACACGGTGACGCACCACCTTCGCGGAGTCCTCGAGCCTCTGGACCATCACTGGCCCACGCGACCGCCACCAAAGTAGGTTCGGGTCAACGACAGGCTAGCTCCTCACCAACCTGCGCCCCCCGGTAGGGAGCGCCTCCTAGTACCACCCCGGCGGAGTCCAGTCCCGGACATGGCCCATCTGGTCAAGCAGGTGTCGTCCTCCGCCGACTCGACGATGAGGATGTGGGATAGGGATCGTCCACGTCGATGCAGGAAAATTGCTTTAACTAAAAAAAGAGCAAAAAGTTCTTACTAACTAGTTCTATTAATTCAACTAGTTCTTACTAAAATAAACTTACTATAAATAAAAATATCCTAGTACCTAATTAGTACCTAGTTCTTACTAACTAATTAGTACCTAAGAACTACTGCCCTAATTACCATCTAATATGATGAACCTATAGGGGTGGAAAGTGGTAGCGGATATTCCAATTATCCAACTATAAAGTGAAATAAGTGGTCAAATTTTACTCGTTTTATGATTCATCTTAGAAATTTGATTCGTTTCCACCCTTACATGAACCCTAACTCATTTGATCCGCATCCGCATCCGATTCGTTTCCACCCCAACTAATTTGATGGAGGTAGAAACCCTAGGCAGAGGTAGGGGAGAGGGAGGAGCAAGCAAGCTCACCTCGGGTGCCTGCGATGAGGGAGGGGCAGGCGGCCTCGAGGTCGTGGTCGGGGCTCCGGGGCGGCGTTGAGGTCGGGGGGGGGGGGGGGCGGGGGCGGCGTTGAGGTCGGGGGGGGGGCGGCGTCCGGGGCGGCATTGAGGTCGGGGTCGGGGGCGGCGTCCCGGGCGGCGTTGAGGTCGGGGGCGGGGCCGGCGTTGAATCTGGGGTCGGGGGCGGCGTGGGGAGAGCGCGCGGCGGCAGAGGGGCGACGGCGGCGGCGAGAGTGGAGTTGATTTGGGGGATGAAGTGGCCGTGGGGAAGGACGAACCGCGTGGTTAAGTCAGAAGTACCAGTAGCGCGTTCCAGAAAGGGCGCTACTGCTACGTTAGCTACAGCGCGTTCTGGAATACACGCTGTAGCTAAGGAGATTAGCAGTAGTGCTGGGCCATTATACGTGCTACTGCTAGGTTGGGCTAGCCACGTGCGCCCAGTTCAAACGGAGCAGCAGTGCTTTTCGCTAGTACGTGCTACTACTAAAGTCATAGCAGTAGCGCGGTTTATTTACGCGCGCTGCAACTAAGTAGCAGCAGCGCTACTAGTAAAATTCTGTGTATAGGCTTTTCCCTAGTAGTGTTTGCTTAATTTATGTTTTGCAGAGAGACTTCAGTCTTGCTAGTAGTTTTGCGTGGACTTCGACGTTTAGCTTGATACCTCAGCTACGATCTTGTGCCCTCGGCAGGATCTGGTAGATAGTCAGGCTTCTCAGCCTTTTTCATTTGTAGATGTCTGTACTCAGACATGTTAAGCTTCCGCATGTGATTTGATTTGTATGCTATGATTGTTGGGTCATGAGACCCATGTTTGTAATATATCGCTCCTCGGAGCCTAATGAATAAATACTTGAGTTGTAGAGTTATGTTGTGATGCCATGTTGTATTTACACATATCGAGCATATTGTGTGTATGATTGAAATGCTTGGTATGTGTGGAATCCGACAATCTAGTTGTTTATCCTTGGCAGCCTCTCTTATGGGGAAATGTAGTCTAGTGCTTCCATGAGCCATAGTAGTCCGCTACAGCCCGGTTCACCGGAGTCCTGTTAGCCCAGCACTACTGCTCAGGACACTTGACTGGCCGACATGTGTTTCACTTCGTTCCTTTGTCTGTCCCTTCGGGAAATGTCACGCGGTGACATCCGGAGTCCTTCCTAGCCTGCTACAGCCCGGGTTCCCGGAGTCCTATTAGCCCAGTGCTACAACCCGGATTCACACGCTGTTGACCAACACGTTCGATGTGATTCATGTATGCCTGTCTCCATAGGTTAGTGCCGCTTTGGTTTCACGATTAGCCATGTCGGCCCGGGTTCTCTATCATATGGATGCTAGCGACACTATCATATACGTGAGCCAAAAGGCGCAAACGGTCCTGGGCCATGGTAAGGCGACACCCGTGGGAATACCATGCGTGAGGCCGCAAAGTGATATGAGGTGTTACTGGCCAAATCGATGTGACTTGGAATCGGGGTCCTGATAGCGTTGCTATCAGAGCCTGACTGCCTGTAGGATTACCAAGCCAAACTGGTCGAAGTTGAGTCTAGAAATGCTTTAGTTATATAAGGGAATTGATTGTGGAAGGGAAAGTAAGGCTCTTTTTTACTCCTTTACCTTATGTACTTCTAATCTGAGTCAACCTCTTCTTTTCTACGGGGATTAAGAACTAGGCCTTCTCATCTATCTATCAAGATGACGTGTTACTAAACCATAGTTGCCTAGGATTTTTGAGTTTAAGCCCGAGTTCAGTTCCTACTACTTCTGTGTGTTGGCAGTTCATCTCAGAACTTTGATATTGTGATGTTAAGTGGTTATGCCACCATTTTGCAGGATGTCTCAAATCATTTTGAGCATTTACAGCCGTTATGCTGTCCGAGTCATCCCAGGTCTCTAAATAGTCTGATGCATTTGCAAATCCCTTCTTCCCGTTTCCGATGTCCTTTTGGGCCAGATTCAGCACACTAATGGTCTGTTGAGGTACTCTACTACCTCGACATATATGTTGGAGCTATTATTATGACCCTAGGTGTTTTAGGGAGTCACCTAGTAATCTAGCCATGTTTTGTGTTCCCAGTGTGATGATTCTAGCCACCATTCTTGAAAGCATCCCGTGATGCCATTTAGTAGTAGGTATTCTATTCCTGGGTTCTTGAAACCGAGATTCACCCTACTTACCTCATGTTGATAGTGTTGCTAGTTCCTTTAGGATATAAGTAACCTTTGCAATAGTCCTTGAGGTCCGTGGTATTTTCCTTCTTCCAAATAGTATGAACCACTTATGGCAGAAGCTTGTTGGATCAAAAGATCACAACAGGAGGGCTCTCGATGAGTTCCCCATTCTATATTGTGACTCTGCCAATCCTACCTCTCTGCATGGGTTATCCGGAAGAAATATGTTGAACTTGTTCGACATACTAACCTATGCATCCACAACTCAGAAAGATATATGTTCCTTTGAGTTGTCCCTTTGTAGTTGTATTCCGACCATCGTCTATCAATTGATAGTCAGGAGTAATTTTGCATCCATGTTATCGATGTTTATTATTCTCGTGGTACGTTAAGCCATTCTATTTCAGAATAATTAGGAGAAACAAACTCAAGTACCTCATCCATATCCAAGAATGGGTCAAAGTAGTTGTGTTCTACAGATCAAATGCCAATCCAGCTTTCGCTCTGTTCTACCCTAGAGTATTACCCCCTTTATGTCAGGATTGTCATGAGAATTGCACCCTCTCTCATGAATTCTTGACGCAGTGATACTTCTTACCATCATTTTTCATTCCTCGGTCCCGTGTTGTCGCAACCGGAATGCCGACAAGTGAACCATGATGTGTGAAATCAATACTCCTAGCAACTAGTTGCTAGGTAGCTAATGGACAATAATTTCTTTCTTAGCGTGTTGGTTATTGAATCATCATCCTAAGATTGATCGTGCCACCTAGTCCATTTTTCCTGGTGCACTCTTCGATCAATGAGTTAGGATTGTGTCAGTCCCTCGCTCTCTTGATCATATCATCTTGCTCTGAAAAGCAAGATTGTTCCCGAGCTTAGAAACATATCGGCGGTTCGTGATTTTCTGAATATTTCCTCGAAAGTATCACCAGGTTGCCCCCTGACTGTTATGTTGAGCTCGTGATCAAGTTGGGTTCTTGTAAACCACCCCTTCTCCAAGAATCTGTGTTGGATACCCTGAGCTAGTTGGTTAAGCTGAACAACAACTTGGAGAGTTGGAAGATGAAAGCTTGTCCGGCTCAGTTTATTCCAAAGGGATATCCTCCTGTGTGTGTGTGTGTGTTGAAGAAAAATGATATTTTCATTGATTGTTCCTCGGGATCGGTTGTTGAATCTATCATCTTGTCCAAACCTTGATTTGAGTGTGGGCTATCGTCAAGTCAAATGAGAACCAACGATGTTCATAATGTTGTCCTACTCGTGGTTGTTTCCCCGAGCATACACCGTTATATCTTTTGGGTCTGACCAATGCTAACACCTTGTTCACATAATTATGGAATTCCATCTTCACGGAAATCTGGATGACCTTTTGTTGAGCCCATCGACAATATTTTCATCTTATCCATGATTCATGTTGAACATTAAGCTAGTGTTGGAAACTTTGAAAGCATTTCTTCATGATAGCTCATGAAGCATATGTTTGGTATAAGAAGTGACTTCCTCTAGTTCACGTGCATTTGAAGCAAGTTGCCGCTATGAATTTGGGAAGGTTTGTTTCGCTTTCTCTGGAATCATCCCAAGTCAGTCATGCATACGTGCAAAGTATTCTGTGGTCTGGAGACTTGCAACCTTCATTCTTTATGAATCCTTGGCACACCAAGCCACTGATAGATTTGTTCAAGGAGAAGAAGTTTCTTCTTAAGAGCTAGACTTACGCAAGGACTTAGATATCCTCGATGATGGTTCCCCATCTGGACTCGGTAGTGTTTTATTATAAGACTACTATGTGGTCATTCTTATCTGGGACAATGTGTTCACATGTGTTTAGCAGAACCAGCTCATGTTTTGGAGCTTACTACCATAGTCCATTTCCTGAGAATCTCGCAATGTCATCTCGTCGATTTGTGTTGCAAACTTTCATTTCTTTCTAGACTCGATGAGTCTGTAATATCCTGACACCAACCAGATCTGAATCTTAGGCAGATGTGATGGTTTGGACGTTTTCCCAAGAGCTATAATATTGGACTCTGTGTAACCCGGTAAAGTGGATGTCGTGGCCAACACACCCAGCCGGAAGACCTATTATTATAGTATCTTTGCCCATCTTTCCATGAGGATTTCATGCGACTTATTATAGAAGTTGTTCCTTAGGGATCCTTGTGCTCTCAGTTTTTTTGATGATTCTATAACCATTGAAACACTGGAAACACTCTTGACTGTTGAGTGTTGCCCCAGTTACCAGAATCATCCCCAGCATTTGCTTTTTGTTCCCAGCTTGCACCCCAGTAGTGGTTGTCCAGGATCATCTTCAAAAGTGGACTTACCATGGGTCCCATCCGTCTCCGATGATAAGCAAATCATCCATTGCGTTGTCTTCAACAAGGTAGTCCACATCATTCATCCTAGTCCGTGTATGCCATTTCTTCGAGCTATTTCAAACGATCAATTGTAAATTGCCTTAGGCTGGTATAGAGAGTTTCAATGATCTATGGATCAAAAGTAATTCTTTTTTCCACTTAAGGGAACAGTTCAATGAGTCATTTTTTCCAAGGTGCCCCATTACGGAATCATGGCAATTATTTCCTTGCCACCTTGACACCATCCACCATATTTCTAAGCGTGGAATTGTTGCCCACCAAATCAAACCCCGCCATTTGTTCTTCCATCCCTCTCGATGTGTTCTATGTCCCAACTCAAGATGTTTCAACATCTCATTCCGCTAGTGGTTCTTGTATAGCTCGATCTTCGAGAAGATCAATCTTAGTATACTTCTTTCTGTCGTCATCGCGTGCATGAAGATCTCAAAAGCGAGGATGTCAAGATCGACATGATGCAATGAATCAACATCTTCGAGAAGGGCAATCGGATCGTGAAGATTCTTTATTGGTAATCCCTCTGTCCTCTTAGCTCACGTCTTGAATCTCGGGACAAGATTCTTGTTTAGTGGGGGTGAGTTGTCACAGCCCTAGAATTGTTTGAAGATAGTTGCATCAGTGAGCATCATGCATCCTGTTAATTTCAAGAAACTTGAAATGAGGAAAGTGAAAGCCTTAGAAATCAATTTAAAAGAAGGGCAAGAACCCTTTAAATTGCATTCATTGTTTCCAAAATGCCTTCATAAATGTTTGTTAATTTTGGCAAGGCTTTGAGACCAAACCAAAAATAGGGAACATTTTTGTGGAATATTTTGGGCACTGAATTTAAATCACTATCCTATTTGAATTTGGAAATATACCCAAATATATATAGGATATATCTCCAAATACCCCTGATATATTTTATGTGCATTTGGAAAAGTCCATTTTGCAACATGAAATTATTAGAGGATAATGGACACTGTTTTTGAAACTGTTTTGAATTTTAAAAGCAGTGGCAAAGATAAAATAAAAACAAACAGAACAAAAAAAGCAGAATCAGCAGAGAGAGAGAACAGCACCTGGGCCTCTTACCTGGCACCCACCAAAGCCCACCTGGCTGGCCCAGCTGGCCAGCCCAGCCCACTGGCCTCCCCTCCCCTGTCGTCTTCCCCGTGACAGATGGACGCCGGGCGTGTGCCCCGTGCGCGCGGCCACGCGCTCCGGCCACCTCCTGCTTGCCGCTACTCCACGACGCCTGGATGCCTCTAGGAGGCGCCACGACAGCCCCCCGGACCTCTCTCACTCTCCCCCTGCTCCCCCCCTCCTCTGGTCCTTCTCCACCTTGCACCCGAGCGCAGCGCACCGCCGAGCACCACTGCAGCCACCGGGCATGCCTCGCCTCGCTGTCTGGTCCCCTAGCTCCGCCTCGATGTCGTGCAGCCGCACGACAAAGCACGCGACCGCAGGAGGCCTGCAACACCGTCACCACCGTCATCTTCAACCCCCGACCCCCGAGATCACCGGCAATGCCCCGACGTCGTCCGACCTCCCCCGAGCCCGCTGAGACGCGTTCTGCAACTGCCATGAGCCCCTCTACCGAACTCCCCTCTTCTCTGCTTCGTTTGCTCGCTGTAGACACCGCCCCCTTGCTCACCGTAGCACGCCACCGCGCGAGCTCGACGCCGGCGTCACTCCGGTGACCATTTGGTCAGGCGCGGGTGCTTAACGCACTCACCGCACCTTGTAGCGCCTCGCTAGTGAGTCCGTTTCCCCGCTAGCTCGCTGCAGCAGCAAAACCACTAACGGCCGAGCTCCGTCCGCTGCCCGGCTCGACGCCGTCGTCGTTCCCGGCTACCCCAGCACCAACCAACGCCACCATTGGATGCGCCACACCGCCAGCTACCTGTAGCACCCACTCGCGCATCGAACCGTGGCCGGAGCAGCGTTTCCGACGCTCTCCGCTGTCTCGGCCTCGCCGGCGATTCAACGCCGGCAGGATTGACCCTGCTGACCAGGGGTTTGACCCCCACTGACTGAGTTGACCCGGGTGGGCCCAGCTCGACCCCCCTGGTCTATGACAGATGGGACCCGCTTGCTAATTAAGTTAGGATTAGGACTAACTAAAAATTAGTTATACTATGACACTGACATGTGGGACCCACTGGTCAGGTTTGACCTGGATCGTCCTAGTTGACTGTTGACGTCACGATGACGCAATAAAGCATTTACTGGATTTATTCTTTTACAGGAAATTCCAGAAAATGCCCAAAACTTCTAAAAATCATAGAAATTCAACCGTAACTCCAAATGAAATAAATTATATATGAAAAATTATCAGAAAAATTCAAGGAATCCATCTGTACCATTTTCATGCATGTTAGAACAACTTAAGGCCACCGTTTAGGACAAATCAAATGAATGGTATTTAAATAACCACATGTGGAGTTTGAATTTGAACTTTGGGTTCAAACCAACTTCATTTAATTGTGTTGCTAGTTGCATTAGCTCAATCAACAACATATTGCCATGTCGTTGACGTGCATCATGTTGTGCATTGCATTGATTGTGTTCCTTCTCTGTTGCCGGTGGTTGTCCCCTCTCGGTAGACGTTGTATCGACGCTGTGATCGTTGACACTGATGAAGACCCAATGATATCTTCAAAAGTGCCAGGCAAGCAAAACCCCCTTGTTCATTCCGATACAAACCACTCTCTCACTCTTGCTCTCTTTTACTGCATTAGGACAACAACGATTCAACTGTTACATGTTGCGGTAGTTGAACCCCTTTCCTCTGCATGACCTGTCATTGCCATAGTAAATAGATGAAACCCACTAGCATGAGTAGGAGTTGTTTGAACCCTGATGTGTATACTCATTCATGCTTGTTTGTCATGCCTGCTATTGCATAGAGTCATGTCAGGCCTGGTTCATCGGGGATGAACCGGAGGTGTGTAAACATGTCCTACAGTGTGAGCTAAGTGTGTGAACACGATTTGGTAAAGGTAGCGGTGAGAGGGCATGTAGGAGTACATGGTGGGTTGTCTCATTGAAACCGTTCTTAGGAACTGAGTTCTGTGTTTGTGATCCATGAAACAGTTACTACCACGCATTGGGCCTGAAACCAATGGACCCTCTCGGCTTCTTGATCACCCTTGTCCTCTGTCCAGGAGTTGCAACTAGTTTCTGGTGTTTATAGGATATGTGTTGGCGGCCGTGCGTAGCGCTGACCCTAGGGGTGGGCTATGATGCGGTAGATACACCGTGGCCGGGCATGCCGGGCGCCCGTTTGGTGTCTCGGAACCCTGTACACATCGTTCGGGGCCGTATGTGGAAACCTCGGCCGGACTCCCTGCGGATGGAACCTGGATAGGCGATAAACCTGGACTAGAGACTTGAGTGTTTAGGTAGGCCGTGGCCGACACCCTTGTTGGGCTTCCGCTTGAAGGTTGCCGAGTACATGTCGTGTAAACGGCGGTAAGTGGTGAGAGCGTGTGTGAAGAAGTACACCGCTGCAGGGTTAACATCATCTATTCGAATAGCCGTGTCCGCGGTGATGGACTTCTGGGTTGCCTATAACAGTTCATAGACAAGTGAAAGTGGATACTCTAAAACTCGCAAGATAAGTGTGAGTGCTATGGATGGCCTTCCCGTAGGGAGACGGGACCGGATCCATAGTGGTGTATTGAATGGTGAATGTGTGGACTCATGTGCGCCACCTCAAAAGAGTTGCTTGCAGTCGTAGTTCAGGTTAGCCACTGAGTCAAAGCTGGCTTGCTGTAGTTAAACTCCACCACCCCCTTTATTGATACTGATGCATATGTAGATAGTTCTGATGTAAGTCTTGCTGGGTACATTTGTACTCACGTTTGCTTAATTTATGTTTTGCAGAGAGACTTCAGTCTCGCTAGTAGTTTCGTGTGGACTTCGACGTTTAGCTTGATACCTCAGCTACAATCTTGTACCCTCAGCAGGATCTGGTAGATAGTCAGGCTCCTCAGCCTTTTTCATTTGTAGATGTCTGTACTCAGACATGTTAAGCTTCCGCATGTTCTTTGATTTGTATGCTATGATTGTTAGGCCATGAGACCCATGTTTGTAATATCTCGCTCCTCGGAGCCTAATGAATAAATACTTGAGTTGTAGAGTTATGTTGTGATGCCATGTTGTATTTACACATATCGAGCATATTGTGTGTATGATTGAAATGCTTGGTATGTGTGGGATCCGACAATCTAGTTGTTTATCCTTTGCATTCTCTCTTATGGGGAAATGTAGTCTAGTGCTTCCATGAGCCATAGTAGTCCGCTACAGCCCGGTTCACCGGAGTCCTGTTAGCCCAGCACTACTTCTCAGGACACTTGACTGGCCGGCATGTGTTTCACTTCGTTCCTTTGTCTGTCCCTTCGGGGAAATGTCATGCGGTGACATCCGGAGTCCTGCCTAGCCGGCTACAGCCTGGGTTCCCGGAGTCCTGTTAGCCCAGTGCTACAGCCCGGATTCACACGCTGCTGACCGACACGCTTGATGTGATTCATGTATGCCTGTCTCCATAGGTTAGTACCGCTTTGGGTTCATGATTAGCCATGTCGGCCCAGGTTCTCTATCATATGGACATTAGCGACACTATCATATACGTGAGACAAAAGGCGCAAACGGTCCCGGGCCATGGTAATGTGACACCCGTGGGAATATCGTGCGTGAGGCTGCAAAGTGATATGAGGTGTTACCGGCCAGATCGATATGACTTGGAATGGGGTCCTGACATCCGGAGACTGTCATTGGGGTTGACACTGAAATTTGACACTGAGACTGACACTGACACTGAGATGATATCCATGTCCTTGCTCATGGACATGGATACTCGAATGGTTTTGACTCTGCAGAGTTTGTACTCTTTAACCACAGCCAACGGATTTCTGTAGTCACAAGGACTAGTTCCGTTTATGGTGTTTTAGAGGAAACACGTCTAACCAGTACACACCCATTCCACATTCCGCTGCCAGGAATCACCCTCGGCAACATTCAAGAAAAACCTTAAGACGGGGAGGCCACAACCTTGAATAGCATGGGATCAAATTTATATCGCGCGCTCTAAGGGGTGCCCCCCTCTCGGTCCCAACCGGAAACACCCATGCCCCTTGACCGGATGACGGGCTTTAATCCAGGGCCATGGAACCCTCATTGCGGTCCCTCTGTTTGGTGTGTACAAGGAAAGAGGTTTGCAAGTTACTAAACCGCACTCTTTGCAGAAAACATGTGGCAGCACGAAGGGGAAACGAACGGGATCGAGACTTGACCCATGTTAAAACTGGAGTTAACAGTTGACATAAAACTGGCATGCTTCAACAATACCAGCATGCAACCCATCATGCCACCACATGATCAGGTTATCTTATCACCATAAGAACCCATCAAACTTCGAAGCTCACCTATAGCTTGCCTTGCATGCAACTTAACATTTACTAATGCTTATGTATAAACATGCCATGAAAAAAATTACTCGAGCAAACATGCAAAACACTCATCATATCAAAGGTTCAAACATGCTTGCCTGGTTCGGAGTAGTCAGAATCTAGCTCGGCGAAGTTCGCGTCTCCTTTACCTCCTCTGGTATCTACGTATTAAAAGAAAATTAGATACTTCATAAATACCGTGCGTGCACAAACACTAGTGCAGAACCGGGCAATAGCACCGGTTCGTAAGGGGCTTTAGTGCCGGTTCGGTAACCGGCACTAAAGCCCCCCCTTTAGTACCAGTTCAGCATGAACCAGTGCTAAAGGGCATACACGTGGCACGAGCCAGCTCCATGGGCGCGTAGGACATTAGTACCGGTTGGTAACACCAACCGGTACTAAATGTTTTGGTGTGTTTTGGTTTTATTTTTTATTTTTACTTTAATTTTGTGTTTTCAATTTAATTTAGTGATTGTTTTACATTATAATGAGTTGTTAAATCATTAGGTGATTAGTTTGACTGGATGCGTGTGGATCCTAGCTAAGTCATCAAGTATATGTCATATCCATATTATATATACTTGATCACCTACTTAAGTGATCGAGGTAATATGGATATAGCATATATATACTTGATCACTTGGCTAGAATCTATCCAGTTGAAACTAATATGCAATTTCTTTCATAAATGATAGAATAACTCATCATCATCATCATATTAATTAATATAAAAATTCTTGCATCATATATATCATCACCAATGGTTTTCATAGCAAAGATATCATCGAGTTCAACATGGTAATGATATTATAAGCGTTCATAACACCACAAAAGCAAATCACTCTTTGAGATTAAGTTCAGGACGAAGAACACGGACATGAGAGGACAAGTACTAAGAGCATGAACTAGCTAATTAATCACTCCTGCTGCTCTCTCTTAGGTAAAATAGCATAGAACATGTATAGCTTTGCTGATTCATCATATTGGAGCATGCAGATGAACCTGTCTCCTAATTGTGGGGTGCGCTTCTAATTGCTGCACCCTAGTACTTCTCTGTGATCGTTCACAATTTTGCTCCAGTCTTTTACTATTAAGCATTCCTCGCTATTAGAAATCCTGAATGCACTAAAGTGCATTGTAGGATATCTTGGCCGTAAGCTAACAATATTCATGGTACCTTTATTCTCGATCCAATCAGGCACAACATTCATCGGGAGTCCCTGTTGAAGAACATCGTATAGTAACATACTTAGCAATGAAGTTTAGCTTAGAAAAATAATGTATGCAAAAGATGCACCGAGAAGAAATAGTAGAAATCTTACCATCTTTCCTAAATATATGTGACCGTAGTTCAGTACGAACACTATTGGTCGTACGTTTTGAGTACTAACATTTCTAAGTGTAGGAAAGAAATTTGTCTTGACAGCATCAAGATCCTCAAGCCATGAAACATAATGACTTGTCTTCTCGCAGTTTAGTTCAGCCCCGGGACAGTGGATGGTCCTGTCTACCAAGCGCGAGACATGTTTGCTGGATTGGAAGTAAGCTGTCAATATTAATTGAGATCTATTAATTATTCAATTGGTTCAAATAATCTCATATCGAAGACATAAATATGGTTGAGAAACTCACATAATGGTAGAACTGGAGGCGTCTGCACATCGACCCAGATGTCTCTATTACCTTCAATATCATCTTCCGGACGAATATCAAAGGTGATAACCATATCAGGCTCAAATGCATAAGCCTTGCATAGTGCTTGCCAAGTTTTGCATTCAAAATAGGTGTATGTGTCTGCATTGTATAATTTGACGTTGAAGGTATAACCTCGGTCTTCAAGTAAACTCATTTTACCTCCAAAGTTTCGTTAGGACTGAAACCTATCTTATCCAAGACAAAAATTCTTGCATGGCAGGGGATACGCTAGTAGAATAGTGAAAAATTAAAATTAAAAGGTGAAGCAAAATGAAGCATAAGTCATGCTTAATTACGAAAAAATACTTGTCGTTGTGACTTACTGTATCCACTTCGAAGTTCTCATCGAGCTTGATGCTGAAGCGTCTATCATCAACTAGAAAATTTTGGCCGCACAGGCCACGCTGGTCTTCGCAGTATTCGCACATAATGAAATCGTGTTCGTCCTCAGACGACATTCCTATGTTCATCGGTGAAACATTAAACACTTATTAGTTCTATTAATTCAACTAATTATGTTAATTCAACTAGTTCAACTAAGCACTTACGAAGAATATACCTAATTAATTGAACTAATTCAACTAACTAGTTCAACTAATTAATTAGATAATGAAATCTCATATAACTAAATTAAATATATATCTAACATATAATTTATATCTAATATCTAACATATATGTTCATATATAGGTGAAACATTAAACACTTACTAGTTCTATTAATTCAACTAAATAAACTAGTTCTATTAATTCAACTAAGCATTTACTAAAAATAAACTAGTTCTATTAATTTCTTACTAAAATAAAGTAGGTAGTTCTATATAGTAATATTTTGATTAGATCATCAAATCTCATATACCTAAATTTTCTTACTAAAAATAAACTTGTTCTATTGATTTTCATACTAAAAATAAACTAGTTATATTAATTAAACTAGTTCAAATAATCTCATATATATACCTAATTAATATCTAGCTATACTAATTCAACAAGTTCAACTTGTTCTAATTCATGTAAAATATATTTGACATTAATATTTAACATATTTTCCAAATAATTCATCTAACCATTAACATTCTAACATTATTATCTACGTAATTTATCTAACATTAATCTAAACAACAGAAAATAGAAAATAAGTAAAAACAATGTGTGTGTGTGTATGTGTGTGTGTGGTGTGTGTGTGTGTCTCTATGTGTGTGTGTGTCTGTGTGTGTGTGTACGTATGGCCGGGGGGCGGCGGTGGGCGAGGACGAGGGGACGGGCGCGGCGGGCGAGAGGCGGCGTCGACGTACGGGCGCGGCGGGGGCGACGGGCCGGGTGGTGACGGCGACGAGCGGCGGGGGCGGCGAGGGCGGCGCGCGATGGGGCGACGGGCGCGACAAAGAAGTTTGGATCGAGAAGAACTACTGGTGGTCGATGAACTGATTTTTTTGTAGGTTCCATATATATAGGAGGGGTCTTTAGTGCCGGTTGGAGCCACCAACCGGTACTAAAGGCCAATTTTCGCCAGGCCAAGGGGCGGGAAACGGCCCCTTTAGTACCGGTTGGTGGCTACAACCGGCACTAAAGACCCCCCCCCACTTTAGTACCGGTTGTAGCCACCAACCGGTACTAAAGGTTGTGCGCTGCCACCGGCGGTGCACAATGTTTAGTCCCACCTCGCCGAGGGAAGGGCAGCCGCACTGGTTTATAAACCCAGCCGCGGCTGCTCCTTCGAGCTTCTCTATATAGTAGCCTTCTGGGCCTAATTAACTAGGGCGCGCTGCCCTGTGAGCCTGCTGGCCCTTCTGGGCCTGCATTTGCACACCCTAGGTCTGGCAGGCCCACTGGGCAGCGTGCCAACAAATTTTTTATATAGCGGGAAACAGCCCCTTTAGTACCGGTTCGTGCCACCAACCGGTACTAATGGTTGAGCGCTGCCACCGGCGGTGCACAATGTTTAGTCCCACCTCGCCGAGCGAAGGGCAGCCGCACTGGTTTATAAACCCAGCCGCGGCTGCTCCTTCGAGCTTCTCTATATAGCAGGCTTCTGGGCCTAATTAACAAGGGTGCCCTGCCCTGTGAGCCTGCTGGCCCTTCTGGGCCTACATTTGCACACCCTAGGTCTGGCAGGCCCATTGGGCAGGGCGCCAACAAATTTTTTATATAGTTTTTTCTTTTCTGCATTATTTATTTTCTTCTATTTATTTTTGAGTAATTTTTTATATAGTTTTTTTCTTTTCTGCATTATTTATTTTCTTCTATTTATTTTGAGTAATTTTTTTGTAAAGTTTTTTTCTTTTCTGCATTATTTCTTTTCTTCTATTTATTTTCTTCTATTTCCAGTTTGTACACAAAGTGCGTCCAGTTTTTGCCGTGACCCTCTCTACTCTTTCACACATGCTATGCGGGTGAAATGATGATACCATGCCAAGTTTCAACATTTTTAGGATTCATTTTTTAGTGATTTTCAAATTCACGGTCATTTAGCTCTCTAAACAATTAGGTAAATGACCGAAAAACAACAAATGATGTCATAACATGTTGGAAATTGATGACGTCGCTTTGAATGCTGCATACTGAACACAAAAGAAGTCCGGGGTTCAAATAATTTTAAAAAACATTGAAGTGGCCGTGTAACAGATGAGTTCTCGTCCGAAACCCTGATACTCCGAAAGAGTTTGTCCAGTTTGTACATGAAGTGCGTCCAGTTTTTGCCATGACCCTCTCTACTCTTTCGCGCATGCTATGCGGGTGATATGATGATACCATTCCAAGTTTCAACATTTTCAGGATTCATTTTGTAGTGATTTTCAATTTCACGGTCATTTAGCTCTCTAAACAATTAGGTAAATGACCGAAAACAACAAATGATGTTAGAACATGTTGGAAATTGATGACGTCGCTTTGAATGCTGCATACTGAACACAAAAGAAGTCCGGAGTTCAAATAAGTTTAAAAAACATTGAAGTGGCCGTGTAACAGATGAGTTCTCGTCCGAAACCCTGATACTCCGAAAGAGTTTGTCCAGTTTGTACACGAAGTGCGTCCAGTTTTTGTCGTGACCCTCTCTACTCTTTCGCGCATGCTATGCAGGTGATATGATGATACCATGCCAAGTTTCAACATTTTCAGGATTCATTTTGTAGTGATTTTCAATTTCACGGTCATTTAGCTCTATAAACAATTAGGTAAATGACCGAAAAACAACAAATGATGTTAGAACATGTTGGAAATTGATGACATCGCTTTGAATGCTGCATACTGAACACAAAAGAAGTCCGGAGTTCAAATAAGTTATTAAAAATAAAAAAGAGGTGCAATGCTGGTTAATTTGCTTCAAGCCATTCGGAATAGTGTAGACTGCACTGCACATAATTCAGTGCAATCTATGCTATTCCGCAAGGCTTGAAGCTAATCAACATGCAGGTGAGCATTGCAACTATTCGTCATTGTCTGTGCACTCATGGCTTATAAACCGCTCATACTGCCTCTCTCTTGGCGAGGTGGGACTAAAAATCAGCTTACAAAGAAACTCTAGTACCGGTTCATGGCATGAACCCGTACTAAAGGTCTTCGTGGGGCCCCAGCCTGCCCATAGCCTGACACAGCCTCATTAGTACCGGTTCGTGGCATGAACTGGTACTAAAGGTTGCCCACGAACCGGTACTAATGATGCCCGCCCGCCTAGCCGTTGGAACCGGCACTAATGTGCTTCACATTTGACCCTTTTTCTACTAGTGAAAAAGTATCCCAAATATTTTTCAAATAAATATGACAAAAAACTAGACAGAAAAATAAGATGACATAAAAAGATTCAAGTCAAAATCATCTTTTGTTTAAAAGTTATAAGGGTTTTAGTCCAGGGACCTTCCTGTAATGAAACAAAAAGTTTCTAGGGTTTATTTTATAAAGATAGAAAACATTTCAGTTATAAATACGCCAGTCCAGAGGGGAAACGTATTTTTCCTGAAGGCGTTTTCCGGAAAAACGTTTCGATTAGAATAGGGAGGCTAAGGAGGGAGTCCCACCCGTCAGGTTTGAATGTTTGAAAAGGGAAAAGCAGAGCACGACGGCGCCCGAAGCTTGCGGTGGTCGCCAACGACGATCCACGGTGAGGCAGGGGGATCGGAGGGTACCTATGGCTTCACTGAGTTCTTCCGCACCTGTGGGTGATGGAGTTGGTCATCGGCGAGCCCTACGTCGACAGCGGCCTTCACTCCGGTGGACGGCGGCTCGGGCGTCGATGGATCTCATTGGGGAGGGCTGCAAGCTTCAAATTTGAGCTTTGGTTAGAAGTGTGGGTGCACTAGGAGGGTGCTGACAATGTATGGGAGGCGGGGTTGCTCTCACCGGAGTGGATCTTGCCGGAGCCCGAAGCGGATCGGGGCGGCCGGAGTCGGGGAAGAAGGCCTCCCCGAGGTCTTCCTAGTGGCTGGAAATGGATCTGGAGAGGTGGGAGGAGTGGTGCTGGTCGAAGGCGAGCTCGGGATGGCTATTTATAGCCGGCTCGAGGCGGTTGCCGTGCACGGGATAATTCCGGCGGCGATTACGGTGAGGCAGTGGCCGGACTGGTGGTTTAGGCGGTTGGGCATCAATGTGATGGTCCACTGGTTCCACTCAAACGCTAACTTCGGTTGGATTAGACCTGCTCCGTGGTTTCGACGGAACGGCGCTTCGCGGGCCCGTCGGCGGCAGAGAGTGCACCCTGTGCTCGCTAGGCCACGGCGACGGTGTTGGGGCGTGCGCAGAGGAGGGGATGGCCACGCGTAGGCTCCGGGTGGCTTGGGCGGTGCTGGACGGCGCCGCAAGGTAGGGTCGTCCCCTGTTGGTCACCACGGGTGGCCCTGCCACCGTAGAAGACGCCGGAGCTGGCGAGCCACGTCGCCACCGACGCCCGTGCCTGGCCAAGCGACCTTGCGGCGCTCTGGATAAGGAGGGGGAGCAGTGAGCAAGAGGCCAGCGCGAGCACTGGCGAGATTGATGCCAAGCTCTGAAGAAAACGACACTGTCATCTGAATCCAAACACTGAACCTGAACTTTTCTGAATTTGTGACAGAAACAGTGCATGCCAGGTGTTCGATGAAATGTTTTTGGCATGTGCAAAAATTTTCTGGGAGATGATCTTTGGTGGGGTGACCTTTCAATGCACCTGGGGGCTGCCTGATTTATCTCAGATTTTTAGGAGAAGAAAAAAATATGAATTTCACCAAAAATGGCAAATCTGGTCCAAACTTGTAGTGGGCAAATTTTGAAATATTTGAACCGAGGACAAGTGGATCTTGATGGATCTAGATTGGAGGTACTAAGGACTAGTCAGAGGAGTTTGTTTGGAGTTAAAACTCAAAGGGAAACTTGTAGTTCCTTTGTAAATCACCTAGGTCCAAAATAATTGACAGAAATAGTTTTGAGGGTAAAATAAATTGAATAAAAATCAAAAATGGTTTGAAACTTGCTGGAGGTGGGAGTCTTGACTTGATCCAAGGCAGGGATGGGTTTTGGAAGGCAAATGTCAATATGTGACATGGCCAAAGAGGAAATTTTTGAATGGGAAAAGAATAAACCCATAATCCCTAGGGTTTCTTTTTAATAGAAGGAATTTCAAAAATAAATTTGTGTATAGTCAAGACAAAATGAAAAGCTCTCAAGACCAAAAATCAAGGTTGAGAAGAGCACCAAAAAATATTTGTCATAAAAGTTTTGAGAAGGAGAGGTTTTAAGAAAAAATTTAAAACAACCTCCTTCAAATCAAATAAAGATTTTGATAAAAACCAAACCAACATTTTTGGAGTGTCACAACACCTACCCCCTTAGGAAAAATCTCGTCCCCGGGATTTCAGCTGATCCTCAAATAGGTGTGGGTATTCTTCCCGGAGAGAGTCCTCTCTTTCCCATGTCGCTTCATCCTCGATGTGATTGCTCCACTAAACCTTGAAGAACTTAATTGTTTTCTGACGGGTCCTCCTTTCAGACTCCTCTAATATCTTTATTGGACGCTCCCTGTAGGTGAGGTCTGGTTGCACGTCAATGTTCTCATGTGACACTTGCTTCTCCGGGTTGCTTATGCATTTCCTTAACTGTGAGACGTGGAACACGTCGTGGACGTCTGACAGCTCCTTGGGTAGGTCTAGCTGGTAGGCTACGGTGCCTCTCCATGCAACCACATAGAAGGGTCCAATAAATCTTGGTGCTAGTTTTCCTTTAACTTTGAACCATTGCAGGCCCCTCATAGGAGATACTCGTAAATACACATAATCACCGGGTTCAAAGTTGACTTCACGATGTTTCTAATCGTAATAACTCTTTTGTCGGCTTTGAGCTGTCTTGAGTCGGTCCCTGATGAGTCTAACTTTCTCTTCGCCTTCCTTGAGCATGTCTGGGCCGAAGATACGGCTGTCTCCTGTTTCCGACCAATTTAATGGAGTACAACACCTCCGCCCGTACAAGGCTTCAAAAGGCGCCATTTGTAGACTGGATTGGTAACTATTGTTGTATGCGAACTCGGCATATGGCAAGCTTTCTTCCCAACTGGTTCCATAGGTGAGGACACAAGCTCTTAGCATGTCCTCTAGAGTTTGGTTCACGCGTTCAGTTTGTCCATCAGTCTGGGGGTGGTAGGCTGTATTGAATGCTAGTTGAGTCCCCAGAGCCTGTTGTAAATGATCCTAGAATTTCGAGACGAATTGAGTGCCTTTGTCAGATATTATAGTCTTTGGAACTCCATGTAGACAAACTATATGAGAGAGATAAAGCTTGGCAAGCTTCTGAGTGGTGTGGGTTGTTTTCACTGGGATGAAATGTGCCACCTTGGTTAATCTATCGGTGATGACCCAATGGCATCATTTCCGTGTTGTGACTGAGGTAGTCCAACCATAAAATCCATCCAATTTCGTCCCATTTCCACTCAGGTATCCTGTTTGGCTGCAGTAGTCCGGCTGGTTTTTGGTGCTCGGCTTTTATGCGTTGACAAGAATCGCAACATGCAATGAAGGTGGCTATATCCCTCTTCATACCGTGCCACCAAAACCTCACCTGAATGTCTTTATACATTTTGGTTCCTCCAGGGTGGATTGAATATGGAGCGGTGTGGCCTTCGGTTAGGATTTTCTGTTTGAGGTCCTCTATATTTGGCACGCAAAGTCTGTCTCCGTACCATAATATTCCCTCATCGTCTATGACGAATTCCGAGGCCTTGCCCATACTCACCTTTCTTTTTATGCCTTCGATGCTGGGGTGTCCATGCTGAGCTTCCTTAATCTGCTCCACAAGGGTGGGTTGTATTTCCAAATTTGACACAGTGCCTTCCGTGACCATCACCAAGTTGAGTTTGGCGAATTCCTGTTGAAACTCAGGTCTCAAGTTATGTGGATTGTTGTTGCCCAAGCTGGGGTTTCGACTAAGAGCATCTGCCACTACATTTGCTTTTCCTGGATGGTAGTGGATGCCAACATCATAGTCTTTTACTAATTCCAACCAGCGTCGTTGCCGTAAATTGAGCTCCAGCTGTGTGAAAATATATTTGAGACTTTTGTGGTCCGTATATATTTCACAACGATTCCCAAGCAAAAAGTGTCTCCACTCTTTGAGTGCATGAATGACTGCTGCTAATTCTAAGTCATGAGTGGGATAATTTTCTTCATGCTTTCGAAGTTGTCTGGAAGCATATGCGACTACCTTGCCTTCTTGCATTAGTACGCATCCGAGGCCTTTCCGGGATGCGTCGCAATATGCTTCAAATTTTTTGTGTATGTCTGGTATAACCAAAACTAGTGTTGTTGTTAATTTCTTCTTGAGTTCTTGGAAACTTTTCTCGCACGCTTCAGTCCATACAAATTTTTTATCCGTCTTGAGTAACTGTGCCATTGGTTTTGCTATGGTGGAGAATCCCTCAATGAACCTTCGGTAGTATCCAGCCATTCCCAGGAAACTTCGGACATCCGTTATGTTGACTGGTGGTTTCCAGCCAAGTACGGCCTTGACCTTTTCTGGGTCCACGGCAACACCTTCTTGGGTCAACACGTGGCCTAGAAAGCCGACCTGTCTTAACCAAAATTCACATTTACTGAATTTGGCGTATAATTGGTGTTTCCTTAATTCTCCCAGTACAATCCTGAGATGTTCTGCATGCTCTTCTGGTGTCTTAGAGTATACCAGAATATCGTCAATGAACACCACACCAAATTTGTCCATGAATTTCATAAACACTTTGTTCATGAGGTGAACAAAATATGCGGTGGCGTTTGTTAGTCCAAACGGCATTACTGTAAACTCATATATTCCGTATCTGGAGGTGAATGCTGTCTTCGGGATATCTTCTGTCCGGACTTTTAATTGATGATATCCTGACCTTAAATCAATTTTTGAGAAAACTTTGGCTTGTGTGAGCTGGTCAAATAAATCATTTATCCATGGCATCGGATATTTATTTTTGATGGTGACCATATTGAGTGCTCGATAGTCTATGCATAATCTCAGTGTCCCATCCTTTTTGTTGGCCAATAATACTAGTGAACCCCAAGGTGAGGAGTTGGCTCGTATAAAGCCTTTGTCCAGTAATTCTTTTATTTGCTTCTTTAATTTTACCAACTCGGAGGGTGCCATCCTATAGGGTTTCTTGTAGATGGGGGTGGTTCCAGGTGCTAGTTCAATGTTGAACTCTATTTCCTGGTCTGGCGGCATGCCTGGTAGTTCTTCAGGAAATACGTCAGGCAACTCACACACCACTGGAACTTTGCTTAACTCTGAGGTGTCCACCTTGTTCAATCTTGGTTGTCGTGACTTTGGTCTTTCTTGAGCTGCGACTTTTATTGTCTTCCCGTGATGATGGGTGAGGATTACAGTCCGATTGAAGCAATCGATAAATCCTTTGTTGGTGGTTAACCAATCCATTCCTAGGATAACATCCAGTCCTTTATTTTCCAATACGATGAGGTTTGCTTGAAACTTTAGTCCTTTAAGCTCAATAACCACACCTTGGCAGTAACCCTGAGTGATTTGCTAATTCCCGGGGGACTTGATGATCATGGATTTTTCCAAAGGGAGCATCGAAAAATCATGTTGCAAAGAAAAATTCTTCGAAATGAACGAGTGAGAAGCTCCAGAATCAAACAAAATTGTGGCAGGTATTGTGTTGACAGGGAACGTACCGAGTACGATATCCGGGGCATTCTGTGCTTCCTCCTTGGTCACATGGTTCAGGTGACCCTTCTTGTGATTGTTATTGGGGTTGAAGTTGTTACGCTTGGGTGCTGAATTGTTCCCATTGCTGTTCGGCTTTGGGGCCGAGTTTCTTGGCTTTGGGCACTGTTTAGCATAGTGTCCTTCCTCTCCACAAGCGTAGCAAGTAACACGTGGGCGATATGTAAAATCCTTGTCCCTTGCGTGAAAATTCTTGATTGGGCGCGGAACATTGGTTGTGGGTCTGTTTGCTCCAATCTTCTGAGGGTTAGTCTTGTGCTGGTTGTTGCGAGCATGAGTAGTCATGTCCCTTTTCCGCTTGCGAATTTCTTCCAAGCTGTGGCGCTCATTTTCCAATGTAATGGCCTTGTCCACAAGTGTTTTGAAGTCCGGAAAGGTGTGTACGACCAGTTGGCATTTAAGCGCTGGTGCCAGACCGTCAAGAAACTTCTCCATCTTTTTGTTTTCCGTCATATGCTCTTCGTTGGCATAACGAGATAATAGGGTGAACTGACTGTTGTAGTCAGTCACTGTCATGCTTCTCTGCTTGAGGTCATCAAATTCCCTTTTCTTGATCTTCATAATGCTTCTGGGAATGTGCGCCCCACGAAATCCTTCTTTAAAATCTTCCCATGTGATATTGTTTTCATTGGGGTGCATGTGTAGGAAATTCTCCCACCATGATGCGGCTGCTCCCGTGAGGTAGTGGGGTGCATAAACTACCTTCTCACGGTCTGAACACTATGCAATAATTAACTTCCTTTCAATGTCTCGAAGCCAATCATCGGCCTCAAGAGGTTTATCAGTGTGAGAGAACATTGGGGGACGCGTCTTCTGTAATTCAGACAATTTGGAGTGCTGCTGATATGGCTCACGATGATTCCCCATATTGATAACATGGTTCATCATTTCTTGATGCTGCTGCTGGCTTTGCTCATAAAGGCGGCATACTTGAGAAAATGTTGATTCACTGCCTTGCTGACTTGACTGTCCATGTGTGAAATTGTTACTTGTCTGGGCACCATAATTTTCTTCCGGTGGATTTGGCATGGAACGAGTCCAGGGACGAGGCATATTCCACTCTGGGGTATTTTTGCAAAAATTCATGAGAAAAATTTAGTGGCAAAAATAAACAATCTAAAAAAAGGCGGAAACTTTAAGAACTCCAACATTTTCAAGAAAATACTCGATTGCGCGTGGAGAAGGACCGCTTAGTACATATCTTACATGCAAGCCGTAATTATACAATAGATCACTCAGGATTTGCGTACACATTCCTAACATGTTATTTAGGCTAGTGCACTTCTTCGAGATCCTACATGATGCGTGTGCAAACTACTTCTCACCAAACCTATGTACATATAAACATATCATACAAGCTGGTACATCACATGGCTGCTAGGCTTAGTGAGTCGAAGATGGTGAAAACTTCCTTTGGCCCGCCGAGAGTAAGACCCAGTGGTGCTAGAGACTCAACCTCTTCCTCAATGATAGGCTCCAGGCGTGAAGTACTGGGTTGTGGAGCTGGCGCGGGTGTGGCAGGTGGTGCAACTCTGACTGGAGTAGGAGCAATGACTTGGTCAAACTCCTCAGTGGTAGGCAGGCGGCGAGCGGTGGCTAAGATGGCAGGTGTATAGGATGCTGAGGACGAGTCAAATGTCAGTGGTGGTGCCATATGGAGGAGTTCTTTCCTGTTGGCGGAGCAGCCATGGATGGAGTCCATACGAGCAGCTACGAAGTTGTCCATGAGATTGTCGAAAGATGCCTCAAGCGCCTTGAGATATTCTACAAGCATCTCAATAGCCTCATCTCTTTCTCCCCTAGTGCAAGCGAATGCATAGTGGCAAGTGTATGGCACGTGGCATGGGAGGTAGCGGTAGCGACGAGTCTTCATTGAAAGAAGAACATCCCGGAGGCGGGCTATTGCCTCATGGGCAGCCATCTACATGGCATGCCTCTCCGTAGGCATGGCCCTCCTGACGAATTGGAAGCGGTGGAACTCGGAGCGTCCTCCGTTGAACTGAACTACGGCCTGATACATAGACAAACTGTCGCTGAGCTTGTGCCGGTAGAGTGTGAACTCCGGACGAACTGATGGCCCGATCGCGATCTTGGTGATGGAGATGAGGAGCTTGATAAACCCCTCAGGAACATTGGCGAACACCTGTGACTCACAATCGTTGCTCGCCATCTACAAAAGTAGACAAAGTCCCAAATAGTCAGATCATAAATTTATGATGACTAACAGAAAATTGCTACAATATGCAGAATACAAGAAAATATGCTAATAACCGATTAGCGATCGCACCTAGTGGCTTCCTACAGTCAGCCTGGCTCTAATACCAAGTTTGTCAGAACCGGTTTTTAATAAAACATTTATTGAAAAGCTGACCTTTGTGTTGACCAGTACAGAAGAATTCTTCTTACTGGCAGACAAAACCTTGATACAGAAATCCAGTAGTACTAAATATTATACATGGTTGAGCTGAGGATGCTCAACAATTTATTACAAGCACACCTATATTATGCATAAAGGCGGATATGACACAAGAGTATGGTGGCATAACTACTGAGTCGTAATAAAGGTGGTGGTGGATATGTCACAGTGAAGTGGGTGACATGACTCTAAAATCTTACAGCTCATCAAGCGTCGGAGTGAGGCTTGATGATTTTATTGGGTAGCGGAAGCGTATATAATACAAGTGACCAATTCCAGGATCGCACGAGACTGACTGGGACTCCTCTAGGCGTCGGACTCGCTATCGAACTCTTCATCCATAAGATCACCCACGTCAACATCTGGCCAAATCAACAAGCCAGGTGAGTACTTTGAATATACTCGCAAGACAGTTCGGACATAAGATATAACAAATGTAAACATGATGCACATGAGCAGATTAGTGATGCACATTCTGATAATAAATTTGCACTGCACAATAATTAAAAAGGAAGTCAGGCGGTAGTCCTCCCGAAATCCCAATGAAAATAACTCAAGACTGATCGGGTGTCTGAAGCGACGCCTTGAAAGGTAAAAATAAATTGACATGCCGTAGCCGGGCGTCGGTGTGAGCCACATAAAGGGCTTATATTGAAATGTAAATAACAGAATGTGCCACAGTCGGACGTCTGAGCGACATCTCGAAAAGGGCTTATAAAAGTAAATAACAATCATGCCACAGTCGGACGTCTGAGCGACATCACATAAAGGGCTTATAATGAAAATAAATAACAATAATGCCACAGTCGGACGTCAGAGCGACATCACATAAAGGGCTTATATCAAAAGTAAATAACAATAATTCCACAGTCGAATGTCTGAGCGACATCACATAAAGGGCTTATATCAAAGTAGATAACAATCATGCCACAGTCGGATGTCTGAGCGACATCACATAAAGGGCTTATAGTTTATCGTTCGAATTTAAGTAGCTCGTGATTTCAAATCATCATAAGGAAATACTCAGCATATAATAATAAACTGGTTAGTCCATTCACATGAATAACCTTCAGCCGAGTTTACCACTCTCAGTTTCATGATTATCCTCCGGAGACTGTCATTGGGGTTGACACTGAAATTTGACACTAAGATTGACACTGACACTGAAATGATATCCAAGTCCTTGCTTGTGGACATGGATACTCGCATGGTTTTGACTCTGCAGAGTTTGTACTCTTTAACCACAGCCAACGGATTTCAGTAGTCACAAGGACTAGTTCCGTTTATGGTGTTTTAGAGGAAACATGTCTAACCAGTACACACCCATTCCACATTCCGCTGCCAGGAATCACCCTCGGCAACGTTCAAGAAAAGTCTTAAGACGGGGAGGCCACAACCTTGAATAGCATGGGATCAAATTTATATCTTATCACCATAAGAACCCATCAAACTTCGAAGCTCACCTATAGCTTGCCTTGCATGCAACTTAACATTTACTAATGCTTATGTATAAACATGCCATGAAAAAAATTACTCGAGCAAACATGCAAAACACTCATCATATCAAAGGTTCAAACATGCTTGCCTGGTTCGGAGTAGTCGAAATCTAGCTCGGCGAAGTTCGCGTCTCCTTTACCTCCTTCGGTATCTACGTATTAAAAGAAAATCGGATACTTCATAAATACCGAGCATGCACAAAAAGTATCCCAAATATTTTTCAAATAAATATGACAAAAAACTAGACAGAAAAATAAAGATGACAGAAAAAGATTCAAGTCAAAATCATCTTTTGTTTAAAAGTTGTAAGGGTTATAGTCTAGGGACCTTTCTGTAATGAAACAGAAAGTTTCCAGGGTTTATTTTATAAAGACAAAAAACATTTCAGTTATAAATACGCCAGTCCAGAGGGGAAACGTATTTTGCCCGAAGGCGTTTTCCAGAAAAACGTTTCGATTAGAATAGAGAGGCTGACGAGGGGGTCCCACCCGTCAGGTTTGAATGTTTGAAAAGGGAAAAGGAGAGCACGCTGGCACCCGAAGCTTGCGGTGGTCGCCGGCGATGATCCATGGCGAGGCAGGGAGATCGGAGGGTACCTACGGGTTCACTGAGTTCTTCCGCACCTGTGGGTGGTGGAGTTGGTCTTCGGTGAGCCCTACGTCAACGGCGGCCTTCACTCCGGCGGACGGCGGCTCGGGCGTCGGTGGATCTCATTGGGGAGGGTTGCAAGCTTCAAATTCGAGCTTTGGTTAGAAGTGTGGGTGCACTAGGAGGGTGCTGAATGTATGGGAGGCGGGGTTGCTCTCACCAGAGCGGATCTTGCCGGAGCCCGAAGCGGATCGGGGCGGCCGGAGTCGGGGAAGAAGGCCTCCCCGAGGTCTTCCTAGTGGCTGGGCGTGGCTCTGGAGAGGTGGGAGGAGTGGTGCTGGTCGAAGGAGAGCTCTGGATGGCTATTTATAGTCGGCCCGAGGCGTTTGCCGTGCACGGGATAATTCCGACGGCGATTACGGCGAGGCAGTGGCCGGACGGGTGGTTTAGGTGGTTGGGCATCAACATGATGGTCCACTAGTTCCACTCAAACGCTAACTTCGCTTGGATTAGACCTGCTCCACGGTTTCGATGGAATGGCGCTCATCGGGCCCGTCGGCGGTAGAGAGCATGCCCTGTGCTTGCTAGGCCACGGCGACGGTGCTGCGGCGTGCGTAGAGGAGGGGATGGCCACGCGTAGGCTCCGGGTGGCTTGGGCGGTGCTGGACGACGCCAAAAGGCTGGGCCGTCCCCTGGTGGTCGCCATGGGTGGCCCTGCCACCGCAGAAGACGTCGGAGCTGGCGAGCCACGTCGCCACCGACGCCCGCGCCCAGCTAAGCGATCTTGCGGCGCTCTCGATAAGGAGGGAGAGCAGTGAGCAAGAGGCCAGCACGAGCACTGGCGAGATTGATGCCAAGCTCTAAAGAAAACGACACTGTCGTCTAAATCCAAACACTGAACCTGAACTTTTCTGAATTTGTGACAGAAACAGTGCATGCCAGGTGTTCAATGAAATGTTTTTGGCATGTGGAAAATTTTCCTGGAGAAGATCTTTGGTGGGGTGACCTTTCAATGCACCTGGGGCTGCCTGATTTATCTCAGATTTTTAGGAGAAGAAAAAATATGAATTTCACCAAAAATGGAAAATCTGGTCCAACCTTGCAGTGGGAAAATTTTGAAATATTTGAATTGAGGACAAGTGGATCTTGATGGATCTAGGTTGGAGGTACTAAGGACTAGTCAGAGGAGTTTGTTTGGAGTTAAAACTCAAAAGGAAACTTGTAGTTCCTTTGTAAATCACCTAGGTCCAAAATAATTGACAAAAATAGTTTTGAGGGTAAAATAAATTGAATAAAAATCAAAAATGGTTTGAAACTTGATGGAGGTGGGAGTCTTGACTTGATCCAAGGCAGGGATGGGTTTTGGAAGGCAAATGTCAATATGTGACATGGCCAAAGAGGAAATTTTTGAATGGGAAAAGAATAAACCCATAATCCCTAGGGTTTCTTTTTAATAGAAGGAATTTCAAAAATAAATTTGTGTATAGTCAAGACAAAATGAAAAGCTCTCAAGACCAAAAATCAAGGTTGAGAAGAGCACCAAAAAATATTTGTCATAAAAGTTTTGAGAAGGAGAGGTTTTAAGAAAAATTTTCAAACAGCCTCCTTCAAATCAAATAAAGATTTTGATAAAAACCAAACCAAAATTTTTGGAGTGTCACAAGGCGCTAGCGGGCGCACAGGAGGCACTTTCCTCTTTGGTGCTAAGAAGGCAAGGACATGCGTGGGTTCCCGAGGAATCAGGCAAAGGTTTCCATTCCAGTGCACCAAGACCAAGACCGCCAGCATGGCAGGACGGATGTCATCACTGATCCCACCTCTGCGTCAAGACCAGAGGCTTTGCAGGCGAAGACCCCATTTGTTAGGATAAGATGTACTACTTGTCCCCTTTTGTCGTTGTGGAATGACACCTATGGGATCACAAGAATCCCTACTACGGTTACCGGGGCGCAGGGTTGTGAGAAGAGCAGGATTAGTAATCAGCACAAGGATCGTTTACCCAGGTTCGGGCCGTGAAGATGCGTAAAACCCTAGTCCTGCTTTGGTGGGTTTATTTCAGAGAGTTCTTGAGCTCTCAAACTAGCTATGGTGGGGTGCGTGGTTCCAAAGAGCCGAATCCTTCTCCAGTATGCCATGGGCCTCCTTTTAAAGTCGAAAGGGGCTGCCACAGTGGCATATAGGAGGTGGAAAGGCGTACAGTATTGCAAGCTTATCGCTCGTATTATAGGACAAGTCGCATTTAATGCGCTGCTGAGGTGTCCCCTAGCTTTATCAGGGACGGGGGCGAGGCCCGTCCCGTCCGTCACCGCTCCTCCTTTCTTTGACACGCGCCCCAGCCAGTGACGCGTGTGACGCCATGTAGGCAGGCAGGCAGCTGAGGTGGCGCAGTGGCAAGGCCTCTACAAAGATCTGCATGCTGCCACGCAAGGGCTTGCTGAGTTGGCCTGGAACCTGCATGTTGCCACGCAGGTGCCTGCCCAGCTGGTTGGGCTGGCAGCTACATGCGAACGACGGTGGAAACTTGCTTGGTGCGGGCCTGGCAGTGGCCCTGCTGGCGCCCTTGGCGAGGGCCTTGCCGGGTGGCCCGTCAAGGGCCTTGCCGTGGCGCGATGTCGTCCCCGGCAAGGATCTTGCCGGGGGCCTTGTGGTTCCCCTTGGCAAGGATCTTGCCGAGGATCGCCGCCTTCTAATCCTTATCTGATCTTGAATATTCCTTGTCTTCACAAAGATCTGCATGCCACCACAGGGGTGCCTCTCGAGCCCTGGCCCAATGTGGCTGATGATGTTGGGGACGTGGGCTCAAGGGTGGCTCGCCCTGTTGGTGTTTGACGGGCTGCCCCGGCAAGGGGCTTGCCGGGGCCGCTGAGGCTCCCCCGGCAAGGGTCTTGCCGGGGGAACCTACTTCATCCCTCTGCTCTTTGTAGTCTTGGTCTTTGTGTTGCCCTGGCTGCCTCGGGCTTCGATTTTACCTCGGTTCACCTCCCCTGCTCTGCTTGGTGTGGCCGTGGGCGCGGCACCGACTGCCCGTTCATAGGTAAAAGGGTACAAAGGTGCGCCCCTTCTTTTGTACACTGACACCTTTCAAAATTGGACACTGTGGAATCCCTTCCCGCCTACATTTTGGGGGAAGAGGACCGAGGCCGCTATAAATATAGGTTAGCCACCACCATAGAAGGGGTCGACTCATTCCCTCACCCCAGAACCTCGTGAGGTTGTTCATCCCTTGTACTAGTTCATCCCCAGCCCGTCGTGAGGCCAATCCACCACAAAGCAGGAGTAGGGTTTTACACCGCAAGGTGGCCCGAACCTGGGTAAACTGTCATGTTCATTCTCTTCCTTCACTACAAAAAAAAGACACACCCGTGACATTTTGGGCCGAACGAAATTTTTTCTGTCATACATATGACACTTCTATGACGATAGTTGTGACAGAACCCGGTATCATCATAGATGTGGTGGGCTCCTACTTCTATGACAAAAAATCATGACAGAAAATGGGCTTTTCGTCCTGGGCGGGCCGGAGACGCAGCTGTGTGACATTCTTTGGGCCGTCCATGACGGAAAAAACCATGGTAGAAGCGAGGGGGAGGAAAATTTCAGGGAGTTGCCGTTTATGGTGGGAGGTCGAGGGCCGAGCGATGCGCGTTTCTCTCGTACACGTATGCGCGTGTGTGCGAGGCGTTGGCTCTAATTGAACCCGAGCGAGGTGTTGGGCTCTAACTGAACCCGAGCGATTGCACTGTAGGCTACGCGTTACTAAACCCGAGCAATCGATCGATGGCTGTAAACTGAACCCGATGGAGTGATTCCTTCGCTACTGCTGCTAACTGAAGCCGATCGATTGGATGAACAGTGAGCGTTGCGGGGGGTTTGGATGAATAGTGAGTGGTGGCGTTGCCTCTGGATGAACAGGAACCATGGTGTGGAGGGCTGGATGAACAGTACACGGTGGAGGGGTGGTCGTGGAGGGGTGGTTGAACAGGACCCCGTGGTGTGGAGGGCTGGATGAACAGTAGATGTTGGAGGGGTGCCCGTGGAGGGGTGCTTGAACAGTTGCCGGTGGAGTAGCGCGCGGTGGAGGCTGGATGAACAGGAGCCCATGGAGGCTCGAGGAGGTCGACAGTAGCCCATGGAGGCTGGAGGAGGTCGACGGTGGAGATGAACAGTATCCTGAGGAGTCCCGTTTTGCGGTACGCCACACCCCTCCCGATGAACAGGACCCCCGTTTCGACCGTAGCACTCCAACACAAGTCCGTTTCGTCCGTTTTGCGGTACGCCACACCCCTCCCGATCAACAGGACCCCTGTTTCGACCGTAGGAGGTCCGTTTCGTCCGTTTTGCGGTACGCCACACCCCTCCCAATCAACAGGACCCCCGTTTCGACCGTAGGAGGTCCGTTTCCTCCGTTTTGCGGTACGCCACACCCCTCCCGATCAATAGGACCCCTTTCCGAACGTAGGAGGTCCGTTTCCTCCGTTGTGCGGTACGGCAGGCCTCGTTTCCATCGCCTGTTCCGTCCAAGCCCTCCCGATGAACACGACCACGCATTCCGTTCCGACCCAGCCGGTTGGCTCCCCATGAACACGACGACGACGATGTTTCTCCGTTCCGACCCAGCCATGTATGTATGCACGAGTAGGCGTTCAAGACCCTGCCCGTATGTATGTACATGGCCGTATTTTCTTTCTTGCACCCTCGCCGCTGTACGTACGTGTACATGCTACGTGCGCGCATCTACTACGACACGTGCGTGCCTCTACAACGACCAGTATGTACATACACGTTCGCGACCAGAATGGCAACGCTACGTACGCTTCGACCAGGTGGGTCCCGACTGTCAGGCACTTCCTTGTCTGTGAAGATGTAGCTGGTGGGTCCCAGCAGTCAGGGGGCGAATCGTTTTTTTTGCCCGGACGCACTTCCTTGCGTACGAAGATGTAGCTGGTGGGTCCCAGCAGTCAGGGGGAAACGTTTTTTCGCGAAATACGGTGGCTCGTCCGGTGGGTCCCCGCTGTCAGGTGGAGGAATAATTATTTGGCGCGTAATAAGGAGGCACTTCCTTGCTGCGGCCGTGGACCCAGCTGTCAGCCTCTCCACGTACAGTCCACGTCCGATGGAAGCCATTCATTGACCACGTTGACCACGTCGCGCCGAGAGTACCAGGGCGGTGGATGACGGCGAGGCCTAGGAAGGGGATGACGCGGAGCTGGGGAAGACGCGGCAGTGGATGCCCACGCATAGAGGAGTACGGGGGTTCACTGGTTTGCTGCGGTGTGAGGCTGCCGTCGCCGCAGAATAATAGGGGGTGTGGGTGAGTAGAGGGATGGCTCCTTGTCTTGAAAGATTTGCAGCCCAACAGGCCTTACAAAGTGACTTCCTTGGCAAATCACAAAAAAACTGGGCTGTGGCCGTGGACCCAGCTATCAGCCTCTCCACATACAGTACTCTTCCGATGGAAGTCGGTCGTTGACCACATTGACCACACCACGCCGAGAGCACCAAGGCGATGGACGACGGCGACCTAGGGTATCCCTCTACTCACCCACAACCCCTGTTATTCTGTGGCGACGGCAGCCTCACGCCGCAGCCGAACCAGTGAACCCTCGTACTCCTCTCCGCATGGGCATCCACTGTCGCGTCTTCCCCGGCAGGTCGCGCTTGGCCTGGAGCCTCCGCGGCATCACAACCGGCCACGAGAGGCAGGAGCACGTGGCACGACCGGCGCTGCTTTGGGCGGCTGGAGCAAGAAGACCAGAGGATGAAGAAGCACTATGGCCGTTGGATGGACATTGTACGGTCACTGGAGTTAGAATCGTTCATATTGACTAAGTTGACAAAGCCCTCCGGCCTCGTCAACTTAGTGGGCCCACAAGTCGACCACCCACTATTGTGGGTCCCAGCAAGCAAGGGGTATTCATTTTTTGGTGCGTAATAAGGAGGCACTTCCTTGCGTGCAAAATATAGCTGGTGGGTCCAACCTGTCAGCGGGGGGAATGTTTTTTCGCGAAATACAGAAGCCATTCCCACGTACAATGCACATACAGTGCGTAATAAGGAGGAACTTTCCTTGCGTGCGACCATGGACCTCGTGGGTCCCAGCCGTCAGGCTCTCCATGTACAGTCCTCTTCCGATGACTCTCGTATGTTGACCACGCCGCGCCGAGCGCACTAAGGCGGTGGACGACGGCGAGGCCCCAGAGTGGAATGACCCGGAGATGGGGAAGACGCGGCAGTGGAGTCGCAAATGGAGAGGAGTGGGAAACTTGACTGGTTCGGGTGCGGGGTGGGCTTACACTCGGCAGAGAATAACAGGAGGTGCGGAGTGGAGGGATGGCCTGGCCGTCGGCGGGGTAGCGTTTCGCTGAGGAGTGCAAAACAACGCCGCTGGACGCCGGAGGCTAGAGCAGGCGGTTCCGGCAGCGCTGTAGGAAGAAGGCGAGAGATTGAAGAAGAATGTCGGCCGTTGGATGTAAATCCAACGCCTTCTTAGGCTTCGACCTACTGGCCCACATGTCAGCCAGTCCATTTGTTTTTTTAGTCCAATTGGTGGGCTGGGTGAAACAATGATGTAGCATATATGCAGCCCGTTTAAATCCCATTTGCATTTTTCTCGAAATCCGCGGACTTGCTGGGCTCAGTGAAAATATCATGTTGGGCTAGATGGAAAAATGTTATAAAGACATAAACACATGATTGCACGTCAGTAAAATCTTTGCAAGCTTATGTACGCAATCACTAGGAGTTAACTTGGCAAGTTATATATAAACAATTATTATTATTATTTTGTAAGAACTTTCAACTTACGAAATAAAATATCATGTTAATTTGATGACTTAATAGTACGTGGGGTATTATTATTTTTTAGGCTAGATGTGGGACAGTTGAGTTGGTTCTAGGGGAAAGTATTGGGAGAAAACTCAGTTTACATCGAAAAATAAAGTGGGAGAAAATTCAGAGACCTGCTGGGTGCACCTGAGGAGAGGAATATGTTGGGAGGAAGGAGATTCAAAGCACGGCAGCCGAGTGAACTAGTTTTTCATGGATAAGTGAACTAGTTTACATATATAAGCAAATAGCCACTAAAAAAGCAATCAGGTTAATGGGTTCTTAAAAGAAGTATTTCGGACAAAACAGATAATTACGACACATAGGCTAATGCATGAAACACTCAGATGATAAAGGTGCTTATAAACAGATAAAGTACAACATCTAGACCTTCCTGGCATGCTTGATCATGACGCTGTGGCTGTCCGTGTACTCGTCGGTTACGGGAAGCAGACACGCCGTCATGTCCAAGATCTACCTATACATGCACTAGTAGAAAACAGGGCTTTGGTCCAGGCCGGGACAGCCCATTAGTCCCGGTTCAGTCCAGAACCGGGACCAATATGGGCATTGGTCCTGGTTCGTGAGCCCAGGGGCCGGCCGGGCCACGTGGGCCATTGGTCCCGGTTCATCTGGACCTGCTGGCCCTGGTTGGTGGGATGAACAGGGACCAATCGGCCTCGCTCCTGGCCCACCACCATTGGTCCCGGTTGGTGGCTTGAACCGGGACCAAAGGCTCCCCTTTAGTCCCGGCTCATGTCACCAACCGGGACCAGTAAGGTGCCTATATATACCCCTTGCTCGCGAGCAGAGCACCCCAGTGCTCTGTTTTTCTCTGGCCGAGGGGGAGAGGGCTTGGTGGTGCTCTAGCTCACCTCCTATGCACACAAGGTGTTCGATGGAATGCCCGAGCCACACTACTTAAGCTTTCTCCTCTCCAAGCTCGACCTCCAAGCTCCATTTTCCATAATATTTGTCTAGGTTTAGCGGTCCGTCACGCCCCGTCCCCGTCTTCACCGCCGTCGATCACCCGCGCCGAGCTCATCGCCGGCACCACCGTGGTGAGCCTCTTGTTCTTATCTTCTTTCTGAAAGGAAAAATATTCTTACTTGTATGTTTACATAGATACTTGTATTATTTTCTTACTTTTATTATTGCATCTTATATAGTGCGATGGTTTTGGTATCCGCCCCCGTCGGCCCTCGTCCTGTCTATGATTCGGATGTGGTATATATATTATCTTTATAACTATTGGTTCATTTATTGTTTATGAAAATTATGCCGACCAACGTGACATAGATTTTATTTATGTAGGATGTATGTGAATCGGAAATGCCAACCGACCCTATTGTCGAGAGGTTAAATTTAGTTGAAGAAGAAAACAATTTGTTGAAGGAAAAAATAAAAAAATTGAGGAGGAGAAGATGATATTGGAGTTGCATGTTGCGGATGTCGTCGATGATCACAAGATCAACATGGATGCAATGCGCTTGAAGATTAGAAAGATTAGAAAATATGCCATTCATACCGAGGCTTTGTATCATTATGTCGTTGGATCAATTGTTACCTTGGTTGCGATTATGATCGCATTTGTTTTCGCATTGAAATGTTTTACATAGTTTCAATGTATGGTTTAATTAATTAGATGCTCTGGAGAGCTATATGTTGTTACATGAGAACTATGTATGCACTTTGGTTTTAATGTGATGATGAACTTCTATTAATTTGGACACTTAATTATATATAATGCATGCAGATGAACCGGCAATGGATGTACGATGACAGACACACCTGCGAGCATTAAGGGCGTGCATGAGTTTGTCGATGCACTGAATGTGGGAATACAAGGTCTTACTCTAACCGGAAAATCCTTCACTCCCACCTTCTTTACAAGGGTTTCATGCCACACTATAATGTTTGGACGAGGCACGGAGAAATAGGGGTTATGATGGAAGACGGCGAAGAAGAAGAGTACGATGACAACTATGTGCCCCCTGAATACGGTGATGCTGCAACGGGGGGAGCTGGTGAAGATTAAGAGGAACCAGACGATGTGCCCAATGATGTTGCAACGGGTGAAGCTGTTGAAGATCAAGAGGAACCAGACGATGTGCCCGATGATGATGATCTCTGCCGGGTCATTGTCGATGCAAGGATGCAGTGCGAAAGTCAAAAGGAGAAGCTAAAGTTTGATCGCATGTTAGAGGATCACAAAAAAGGGTTATACCCCAATTGCGAAGATGGCAACACAAAGCTCGGTACCGTACTGGAATTGCTGCAGTGGAAGGCAGAGAATGCTGTGGCTGACAAAGGATTTGAGAAGCTACTGAAAATATTGAAGAAGAAGCTTCCAAAGGATAACGAATTGCCCGACAGTACATACGCAGCAAAGAAGGTCGTATGCCCTCTAGGATTGGAGGTGGAGAAGATACATGCATGCCCTAATGATTGCATCCGCTACCGCGGTGCATACAAGGATCTGAACGCATGCCCGGTATGCGGTGCATTGCGGTATAAGATCAGACGAGATGACCCTGGTGATGTTGACGGCGAGCCCCCTAGGAAGAGGGTTCCTGCGAAGGTGATGTGGTATGCTCCTATAATACCATGGTTGAAACGTCTGTTCAGAAACGAAGAGCATGCCAAGTTGATGCGATGGCACAGTGAGAACCGAAAGAAATATGGGAAGTTGAGAGCACCCGCTGACGGGTCGCAGTGGAGAAAAATCGAGAGAAAGTACTGGGATGAGTTTGCAAAGGACCCAAGGAATGTATGGTTTGCTTTAAGCGCGGATGGCATTAATCCTTTCGGGGAGCAGAGCAGCAATCACAGCACCTGGCCCGTGACTCTATGTATGTATAACCTTCCTCCTTGGATGTGCATGAAGCGGAAGTTCATTATGATGCCAGTTCTCATCCAAGGCCCTAAGCAACCCGGCAACGAAATTGATGTGTACCTAAGGCCATTAGTTGAAGAACTTTTACAGCTGTGGAATGGAAACGGTGTACGTACGTGGGATGAGCACAGACAGGAGGAATTTAACCTTAAGGCGTTGCTGTTCGTGACCATCAACGATTGGCCCGCTCTCAGTAACCTTTCAGGACAGACAAACAAAGGATACCACGCATGCACGCACTGTTTAGATGACACTGAAAGTATATACCTGGACAAATGCAGGAAGAATGTGTACCTGGGCCATCGTCGATTTCTTCCGACCAACCATCAATGTCGAAAGAAAGGCAAGCATTTCAAAGGCGAGGCAGATCACCGGAAGAAGCCCGCCATGCGTACCGGTGATCACGTACTTGCTATGGTCAATGATTTACACTACGTAATCTTTGGAAAGGGTCCCGGTGGACTAGCTGTTCCGAATGACGCTGAGGGACACGCACCCATGTGGAAGAAGAAATCTATATTTTGGGACCTACCCTACTGGAAAGACCTAGAGGTCCGCTCCTCAATCGACGTGATGCACGTGACGAAGAACCTTTGCGTGAACCTGCTAGGCTTCTTGGGCGTGTATGGGAAGACAAAAGATACACCTGAGGCACGGGAGGACCTGCAACGTTTGCACGAAAAAGACGGCAAGCCTCCGAAGCAGTATAAAGGTCCTGCCAGCTACGCTCTTACGAAAGAAGAGAAAGAAATCTTCTTTGAATGCCTGCTCAGTATGAAGGTCACGACTGGCTTCTCGTCGAATATAAAGGGAATAATAAATATGCCAGAGAAAAAGTTTCAGAACCTAAAGTCTCATGACTGCCACGTGATTATGACGCAACTGCTTCCGGTTGCATTGAGGGGGCTTCTACCGGAAAACGTCCGATTAGCCATTGTGAAGCTATGTGCATTCCTCAATGCAATCTCTCAGAAGGTGATCGATCCAGAAATCGTACCAAGGCTAAGGAGTGATGTGGCGCAATGTCTTGTCAGTTTCGAGCTGGTGTTCCCACCATCCTTCTTCAATATCATGACGCACGTCCTAGTTCATCTAGTCGACGAGATTGTCATCCTGGGGCCCGTATTTCTACACAATATGTTCCCCTTTGAGAGGTTCATGGGAGTCCTAAAGAAATATGTCCGTAACCGCGCTAGGCCAGAAGGAAGCATCTCCATGGGCCATCAAACAGAGGATGTTATCGGGTTTTGTGTTGACTTCATTCCTGGCCTTAAGAAGATAGGTCTCCCTAAATCGCGGTATGAGGGGAGACTGACTGGAAAAGGCACTCTTGGAAGAGACTCAATAATATGCAGGGACGGATATTCTTGGTCTCAAGCACACTACACAGTTCTACAGAACTCTACCTTGGTGACCCCGTATGTCGATGAACACAAGAACAGTCTGCGCTCCAAACACCCAGAGCAGTGCGACGACTGGATTACATGTGAACACATCAGGACTTTCAGCAGTTGGTTGGAAACACATCTCAGAGGTGACAACACTGTTTGTGATGAGTTGTACTTGTTGTCCAGGGGACCATCTTTGACTGTATTGACTTACAAAGGATACGAGATAAATGGGAATACATTTTACACGATCGCCCAAGATCAAAAGAGCACCAACCAAAACAGCGGTGTCCGCTTTGATGCAGCAACCGAGAGCGGAAAGGACACATATTATGGTTACATAGTGGACATATGGGAACTTGACTACGGACCTGATTTTAAGGTCCCTTTGTTTAAGTGCAAATGGGTCAATCTGTTAGGCGGCGGGGTACAGGTAGACCCACAGTACGGAATGACAACAGTGGATCTGAAAAATCTTGGGTACACTGACGAACCGTTCGTCCTAGCCAATGATGTGGCACAGGTTATCTATGTGAAGGACATGTCTACCAAACCGAGAAAAAGAAAAGATAAGGAAGCGAATACATCATACGATGAGCCAAAGCGCCACATAGTTCTTTCAGGAAAAAGGGACATCCTGGGAGTGGACGGCAAGACAGACATGTCTGAAGATTATGAAAAGTTTCATGAAATTCCTCCCTTCAATGTCAAGGCTGACCCAAGCATCCTGATAAACAATGAAGATTATCCATGGTTACGGCGCAATAAGCAAATGACACAAGCGAAGAAAAAGTGAAGACTTTCTCCCGCAACTATTATGATGATACCATGCCAACTTTGTAACACACGAACATGCTACCATTGTCCGTTTTGTACATGCACATGCTATGTGGGTGAAATTATGATACCATGCCAACTTTCAACTTTTTCAGAGTTCATTTGAAATGCTTTCATGTCTTATGGTTCGGCCCTCGTAATACCATGACCATTAGTCCCTGGCCCATGCCAACTTTCAACTTTCAACTTTCTAAAACTAATGGCACTAACAGAAAGTTTATAATTTTGCTCCTCGCCCCTGGCCCATGACCATTAGTCCCGGTTTGTGCCACAAACCGGGACTAAAGGGTTGGTCCTCGTTGCGGGCAGAGTTTAGTCCCACCTCGCCAACCGAAGGGGGCTCACACCGGTTTATAAGCCCTTCCCTCTCTGCCTTGTTGAGCTCCTCTCAAAGTGAAAATAGATGCCCTAATAGAGAAAAGTTTAACCTAAATTCATAGTGAATTTCTCTGAAATTCATAGAAATTTACTAGGAATTTAGGTTGAATTTTCTCTATAAGCGCATCTATTCTCATTTTTTAGTAAGTTAATCACAAACTTGTGATTCAAACAATTTTCAAAGAATTCAAATTTTAACTATTCAAATTTGAAAACTAATGGCACTAACAGAAAGTTTATAATTTTTCTAAAACTAATGGCACTAACAGAAAGTTTATAATTTTGCTAACCTAAAAGCAAACAGAATTAAAAATTAAAGCAAAAAACAAAAAAATAATAATGCAAAAAACAAATCAAAAAAACAGGAAAAAAACTATTTTTATAGTAAAGTTAATCACAAAATAAAATAAATAAAGCAACAAAGAAAACAAAAAAACTAAAAAAGTGTTTTCAAATTTGAAAACTAATGGCACTAACAGAAAGTTTATAATTTTTCTAAAACTAAAAGAAAAAAGAATAAAAAAATAAAGCAAAAAACAAAAGAAAATAAATAATGCAGAAAACAAAACAAAAAAACTAGAAAAAATAGCAAAAATAAGTATTTTGTTGTAAGTAGAAACAAAATAAAATAAATAAAGAAACAAAAAGTTTATAATTTTGCTGACCTAAAAGCAAAAAGAATTAAAAAATAAAGCAAAAAACAAAAGAAAATAAATAATACAGAAAACAAAACAAAAAACTGGAAAAAAATTAAATATAGCAACAATAAGTATTTTGTTGTAAGTAGAAACAAAAAAAACAAAAAAACAAAAAAAGTGCCACCTACTGGGCACCCACGGCCTGAATACGACTAGAAACCCTACCATGGGCCAGGATTCAGGCCCGCGGGAGGCCCAGTAGGCCCACAGGCACAGATTGCATGGTTAGGCCCGAAAGCCTGCTTTAGAGAGGAGCTCGAGAGGGAAGGCGCACCACACCTTATAAACAGGTGCGGCTCCCTCTCAACTAGCGAGGTGGGACTAAACATTTGGGCGCGGGGCAGCACAAGGCCTTTGGTCCCGGTTGGTGGCACCAACCGGGACTAAAGGGGGCATTGGTCCAACCGGGACTAAGGCACCAACCGTGACCAATGCCCCCTTTAGTCCCGGTTGGTGCCACCAACCGGGACCAAAGGCTGCCGCTTCCCGCCCTTTGGGCTGCTGAAAATTAGCCTTTGGGCCCGGTTGGTGGCACCAACCGGGACTAAAGAGGGGCATTGGTCACGGTTGGTTTCATGAACCGGGACCAATCCTCTTGTTACATATACAGCACTTAGCAGTTTTCGACCAAATCCATCCCTTTCTTCTCCGCCCGACGCCCGCTGCTCTGCCTCGTCACCGTCGCCGTCGAGCCGTCAGGCTGCTCCACCTCGTCGTCGCCGCCGCCTCCGACGCCGTCAGGCTGGTCCACCTCACTGTCGTTGCCGCCTCCGACACTGTCAGGCTGCTCAACTTTGCCGTCGCCGCCGCCCCGACGCCGCCTGCCTCCTCACCGTCGTCCCCGCGCCCCGATGCCGCCCGCCTTGCTCCGCCACCCCTCTGTGAGCACTTGCCTCGCGCCCCTGCCTTGCCTCGCTCCCGCGCCCCTGCCCTGCCCTGCCCCGCTGGCGCCACCGCTGCTGCCATGCCCCTCTGCCCCGCCGGTGCCACCACTTTTTTTATTAGTTTAATTTTTTTCATATATATATATATAATGTATGTGTATGTATGTGGCTATATGTTTTTGTTCATATGTTGCAATATGTTTTTTTTATTTTTATTAGTTTATTTTTTTGTTCATATGTGATGTATATGTGTACGTGGCTATAATGTATATGTGTATGTGATGTATGTGGCTAGAATTTGCTAAATATATATGTTAAAAATGTTTTTTTGTTCATAGAAAGTTTTTTGTTCATATATAGAAAGTTACAATTTTAGAAAAGTTTTATATATGCAAAAGTTACAATTTTAGAAAAAGAAGGATAGGAAAGAAGAAAATAAGAAGAGGAAAGAAAGAAGAAGAGGAGGGGAAAAGAAGAGGAGAAATAAATAAGAAGAAGAAAAAAGAAGGAAAAGAAGAGGAGAAGAAGAAAGGAATAGTGGAGAGGAAGAGAAAATAGAATATTCTATTTCTCTTCTTCTCCACTATTCCTTTCTTCTTCTCCTCTTTTTTTTCTTCTTTTTTTTCTTCGATCTTCTCCTCTAGCTATTGCTTTCTTCTTCTCCTCTTTTTTCTTCTTCTTCTTCTTATTCTTCTTAATTTTTATCGGGAACGAGGGTGTCGAGGATCGCCGAGGGGTCGAGGGTTGGGAACTAGGGTAGAGGGTCGAGGGTCGTTAAGGGGTCAAGGGTCGAGGGTTCGAGGGTTCTATAGGGTCTAGGGATCGAGGGTCGAGGGTTCCAGGGTCGTCTAGGGGTCGAGGGTTCCAGGGTCGTCGAGGGTTGGAGGGGTCGAGGATCGCCGAGGGGTCGAGAGAGGTTTCCTAGTGTCAAAGTTGTGAAGAAATCCATGGCTTCATCATTAGCCGGAAGTAACCAGGGCATGATGGTACGAAGTCCTCCAAAGTTGTTCTGGAATGGAGTCCCGGATAGGATAATTTGCCTTTTTGTACGAATTTCAGCAAAGGCCTTCCAAATAACGATATTTGGAAGGTTCTTGCTGAACTTTGTACCAAAAAGCGAATTATCCTATCTGGGACTCCGTTCCAAAATAACTTTGGAGAGCTTCGTACCACCATGCACCTGTTACTTTCGCCTAATGATGAAGACATGGTTTTGTTGAATCCTTTGACACTAGGCAACCTCCCGACCCCTCGGCGATCCTCTCGAAGAAGAGGAAAAGTATCGTCGGTGTGAGATACATGTGGCCGTCGGTGTCGGACACTACATCCACGTCCCACAAGTGGCGCGGGCGTCGACGCCCACGTCACTTGTGGGACGTGGATGTAGTGTCCGACACCGACGGCCACATCTATCTCACACCCACGATACTTACTATTTAGGGTTTCCTCTACCTCTCGGTGACCCTCGACGACCCTTGTTCCCGATAAAAAAAGAGGAAGAAGAAGAAAAAAAGAGGAGAAGAAAGAATAGAGGAGTTCTTACTCACTCCTCTATTCTTTCTTCTCCTCTTTTTTTCTTCTTCCTCTTCTTTTTTTATCCTTGAAGCATTGTCGAGGACAGCCCAAACCCTAGAGAAGCAGCGTCGAGGCCACTAATTAATATTAGTTCTACGTTTGCCACTAATATATCCATCTGTCATGTTTGAATAATAATTGCCATGTTGTCAATATTTGTAGAAACTATGGACACCGCCCGAGACGAAGTACAAGAAGAGTTGTTGGGGGACATAATCGCACGAGGAAGTGATGCCGTCTACTCGTTGTTTCTCAACGACACCGATGGTCTGGAAGCAGCTGGCTATGATTATGATGGCTCTGTTGACCTAATGCCGGTGCAAGAAGGAGACCGTGAGGACGGCTCCGGTGACCCAATGCCGGTGCAAGAAGGAGACCATGATGATGTCTCCGGTGACCGAACCGAGTCCGGCCAGGTATATATATTAGTTAAGCTTCTGCTGACTAGCTAATTGATGCATTCATTGTTTTGGTATGTACACATATTAATTAAGTCTTTGTTCTTTTTTCTAGCCCTTCGGATCGAGCACAACTTCGGTAAAGAGACGAGGCCCGAAGAAAAGTTGAGCTTGGATGAAAAGTTTGAGATCATAGCAATCGCGCCCGACGGCCAACCGCTTGAACCCCTCCAGACAAAGAGCGCATTTGTTGCTTAGTGCGGGGTTTTGGTTAGGGACAAGATCCCAATCAGCATCCAGAAATGGTTTAAGCCGGCTACAGAAGACCCTGAGGTGTCTTATGTCAATGATATTCAAAAAAATGATCTTTGGACTGAGCTGAAGTCAAATTTCACCCTACCACCAGAGGATAATCCAGAGAAGCCAGTTAAAGAGCAATTAATCAAGTCTTTTGCTCTTAAGAGGATGCCAAAACTATTCAGGAGGTGGAAGAAAGAGCTGAATAAGTTTGTCTAAAATGATGAGACACCAGAATTCAAGGGCAGATATGAGAAGATCAGAGATCACTGGCCCGCATTTGTGGCCCACAAGACATCAGAAAAGAGTAAGAAGATGTCGGCGACAAACAAGCAAAATGCTGCGAAGAAGAAGCATCACCATCGCACGGGGTTAGGTGGCTACCTCGTAGCCCAGCCTAAGTGGGCCAAGACTGAGAATGATCTGGTTGATTAAGGGATCGAACCAGAGACAATTAACTGGCCAGACCGTTGCCGAACTTGGTTCTTCGGGGCTGGCAGAACCTTGGACCCTGTAACAGGGAAGTGCATTTGGACGAATGATCAAATGGATATACCAGTCAGGAAGCTTCAGCACTATATCGAAGCAGCGCAGCAAGGGACGTTCTTTCCAGACAGAGAGAACGACGAGCTCATAATGGCCCTCAGGAATCCTGAGCACCCTGGACGGACACGAGGCACGCCAGGCTCCATTCCATGGAAGGTTGGGATTCCGGACGCAGGCGGTTACAAATCCCATGAGAGGAGGAAAAAAGTGCAGCGGACCCAAATGCAGGCGCTGCAAGCAAGGGTACAAATGATAGAGGAACGAGAAGCAAATCGCAGCAAACGTACTGCCGAAGCTTCCCCCGAAGCTACTCCGCCATCTCAGCGGAGAAGCAGCGTGGCTTCCACCGAGCTGCTTCAGCCGGAGCATGCCTTGACAGCTCCTGCCAGCTATCCCGTGGATGCTATCATGGAGTCTCAAAATTGCCACCTTATGACGCAATGGATGAATTTGAAGGTCAAGGCAGCTGTTGGCTCTGTTTATCCTACTGAACCCGGCGCAACTTTTCACTGCCGGCCGATTCCAGAAGGATATGCTAGGGTGATGGTGGATGAAATAATGGAGGGATTTGAGGACCTCCAGCTTGACCACCCTACCGGTGAAGGGGAGACTAGGCAGGGGTCTGCTCTGAAGACTCCATGCCTATTGCGGAAGGAGCTCATCAACCTTCCGAACTGGGCGCCTCCGCCTCCTCCTCCTCCGGCAAGTCAGGGCACTCCGCCTCCTCCACTGCCTCCTCCTCCGGCGAGTTAGGGCACTCCGCCTCCTCCACCGCCTCCTCCTCCGGCGAGTGACGATCAGGGCACTCGACCGGCTCCTTCTCCAGCACGTGGCGGCACTCCGCCTGCGCCGACGCGCCCGAGCAGCCAGCCTCCTCCTTCTCCGCCTCGTCAGCAAGGGCGGAAGAGACCTGCCACTGCTCCGGCTGCTCCGGTGCGTCGTAGTCCTTCTCCTCCGCCTCGTAAGCAAGTAAAGAAGACAACCGCTCCTTCTGCTCGGCCGGCGTCTAGCAGTACAGCTAGAGGCGGGAGGACATACAGATTCGGTCCTTCTCTGAAGACTCCAGAGAAGTTACCATACGAGAGGACCCCGGAGGAGAACGCCGAGATCGCGCGAACTGAAGTGGATGACTGGTTTCAAGGGTTGAAAGCAAAGAGACATCCAATTCTGGAGGAGAAGGTAGATCCGGTGAAAGTGAAGCGCACTCTGGCTGCCCTGACAAAACCACCCAAGTCTCCACCGAAAGGAAACTATGAGCGCATTATTGGAAAGGAATTTGCCGAAGCGGAGCGGTCGGGAAGTACTGTCAGTGATCAAAGGCTGAAAGAACGACGAGCTGGAAAACAAATTGCCTAGCTCGGTGAACAAGCGAAGCAATCCTGCCCCCCGCTCAAGGTGCCTAGCGACAACGTCGCTAATGATCCGAGGATGGTGCCCGGTTATAGCAATCTTGCCGATTACCTGCCCGACGATGTACATTATGAACCCATGGAGGTGCAGATACAAAGATACGAGTACAGGAAGCCTCTTGTCAAAGATGAAAGATCTCTATCAATGATGATGCGAAGATTGCATGATTGGTACTTGAAAATCTGCATAGACTCTGGGGGGAGGAGTACTTTGTATGTGAAAGTTAAAAAGGAGCATGACCTCGTTGGAATTGAACTATTGCATGTTCCATTTGAGGAGTTCTTTCAGTTTTTCAATCAATTGGCCCTCGATAAAACAACGGTCACCTGCTACTGTCTGTAAGTAGTACTACTTCTGTCATTAAGTCTCTCTATATAGCTCAGCTCTTTCATTGCATGTATTTATAATCATCCTCACTATATTATGCAGATTGAAGATCGCCGAATTAAAAAAAGACAAGTCGGTGATATTGGGTTCATTAACACATATCTCATAGATGCAACTCAGGTTAAATTTCATGCCGTAGATACCGAGGCCAAGTTGCTACGATCGTTGGTAATAAATGAAAACAAAGATATAATACTCTTTCCTTACAACTTCAAGTGAGTGTTACTATCTTGTGCGTATTCGGTTTCCCTTATATATATATATATATATATATATATATATATATATATTAGTCAAGGTTATAGTAATGTAATTGATGAGTTATGCATGTGTGTGCAGTTACCACTATATTCTCCTAGAGATTAAGCTTGAGAAGGGACTAGTAAATGTCTTAGACTCAAAACAAAAAGATCCCCAGGACTATGCGGACATGACTCAAATGCTCGAGAAGTAAGTTAAATCGATCATTATCCACCATATCAGCAACTTTGTTCATTTCCTAATATATCAAGTAATTGTTTTCTTTGTCTGGCAGGGTTCGGAAAAAATTCTCCAAAAAAGCTCCAGGACTCCTGAAGAAGCTGCAATTTAGACACCCGAAAGTAAGTACTATAGTAGCATGTTCCGCGCATCTCCTATTGATTTCGCATTTTTGCTTATCAGTTTGATTGACCTCTGTTTCTTGTAAAGTGCTTGTGGCAGGAAAAAGGGAATGATTTCTATGGATACTATGTTTGCGAGTCCATCCACCACACGACCTATGAGCGGGGTACACTGACGAACAATATGGAGTACGTAAATAACAACATTCACAATTTTATTTTATTACCATCTTTTGTGTTGAGTTTCATTCATTCATATATATATGTATTGACCCCCTTCTTCAAATTAGATGTTTCGGAAGCGGGATGAACTCCTAGCACCAACTCGCATGTGAGCAATTCAAGAGGAATTGGCGGCATTCTTTTTTGACCACATGATCACTGAAGACGGAGAATACTATGTGGACCATGATTCCGTATGATTATATTTGTAAGAGATAATTATTGTATATATGTAGCCGGTAGTGTTGGATAGATATACGAGAACTTGTTGTTCGACCAATCTCTCGGAGAAGGAGAGGTGGTCGATATCACTTCTCTCTGTATGCATATATGTTCATGAAAATCTTATGTTTCCTTCGTTTGCTTACTAGCTAGCTAGCGTGTCTAGTCCTCTCTATACATATGTATAGTATGTAGCGTCGACCAAGCACGGACATAAGAGAGGACACTTCTCTCTATTAATTATAGCTATCTAACACAATATATGAAACACCTAAATTAACCCCCCAAAACCCCCCAACCCCCCCCCCCTTCAAAAACAAAAACAAAAACCCAGCCACAGAAATGCTGATGCGTGGATGCCTATTGGTCCCGGTTGGTTCCACCAACCGGGACCAAAGGGTCTCTTGCCTGGGCTCCGCGCACAGGCCACGTGGAGGCCTATCAGTCCCGGTTCTGGATTGAACCGGGACTAAAGGGGCAGGGCATTAGTACCGACCCTTTAGTCCTGGTTCAGGAACCCAGACAAAAGGCCCTTACGAACCGGGACAATAGGCCCTTTTTCTACCAGTGATGTCATAGCAAGCGTATGCGTCCTTGGCCGCGTAGGTTATGTAGGCTAGATTCAGAGGTACCTCCCACATGTTCAGGTCGTCTTCTTTCATGTTGGCGTATCAGGGGTCGATGATGGTCTCAGCAAGGTCAACCACGGAGTCCTTCTCCTGCCCGTTGTTGATGATCTTGTATTGCTTCTGGATGTCGACAAGCTTGTTGCACCAGATGGCCGAATCGTTATGTTCTTCCTTCTCTCCACCGTAGCGAAGGTGCAGTCGGCGCTGCCAATGAAATGGGCGAATGCTCCAGAACCTGGTGCAGCCATAGGACTGAGGCGAGGTAGAGCTTCACCGAGTCTGTATCGTTGGTGTACATCACATTCAACTTGGTGCAGCCATAGGACTGAACGGCGAACTAACTCCTTGCTGAAGTCCATATCCAGCAGGCTCACCCCTCAGATCACCACTGGAGTCTCTTCGAGTGAACGAGTGTGTAGGCGGCGGCAGTAGTTCGTTTTTCAGCTCTTGGGGAACTGGATTCAACAGTAAGCTGAGTGTGTACAGGCGACAATAGTTACTACCCCTCCCTCGTCCACTGCACGCCTGGCAGAAGATGCACCCTCGGCGCATTCAAACGCCTCCATTAAGAAACCTACTCCGGCCACACGTCGGTTCACGAGACGGTCTGTATTGGTACTATAATAACAGGAGTTAGTGGTCACTTTACTTAAATTTAATTAGCTTTAATAGAAATTTATACTTAAAACAAGCAATGCATTGGCTTGTTCTATCAGTGCCACGGGATCAACATGCACAACAATTAGAATTTTTATTCTCAGGACGCACAGGATCAACACATTTGTCGCACTTTCACAAAGATAATACTACCAAGTTTGAACTGTTTGTTATGGTTGTTGTCCTCTGCATCATCATGCCGTGTTTCCCAGCTTGCAAGATTCAGAACCAACAAATAAGATCCAAATAATAAGTACAACAAAGATGCCTACACATCTCATTGATTCCCAGCTTGCAAGATTCAGAACCAACAAATAAGATCCAAATAATAAGTACAACAAAGATGCCTACACATCTCATTGATTCCCAGCTTGCAAGATTTAGAACCAACAAATAAGATTCAAATAATAAGTACAACAAAGATGCCTACACATCTCATTGATTCCCAGCTTGCAAGATTCAGAACCAACCCATTAGAACCTTTTGATAATGTGAATATCGGGATTAAATCCATCTTGGCTAGCCATGTCATACAATCGAAGAACTTGGCGAATGATCTTGACTGTCACAACATCTGTAGTTGAGTATTCCTGTTTGCACAACATGTTTACACAGCACAAACAAGGAGACAGGAGAGCATGATTTCACTTTAATAGCGGCCTCCTTGAACTCAACCTCCAGCTCCACTAGGATGAGGTCTGCCTGGAGTTCCATGATTCAATTCATGCGCCTTTTTCTGTAGTTCACCTGAAATGAAGCAAAGATTGCATCATTCAGCTAGCAAGAAGTACTTGCTCTTGTGAGCCGGCAGGTTCTTCTTTAGTAGTTGCACTAAAATTGAGGAACATTAAGGTTGGTTGTCCGGCTCATGTAAGGTGCAACTATAATTTTCTTGCCCTTTTGTGCAGTTCCACTAAAATAAAGTGCCATTGTGGTGACAGTGACGGCTCCATCTTGCAAAGGCTAATAAAATATTGCGCGAGATTACCAGCAGAACTTGACGGAGATTTTGGAAACTCCAATCACCATTTTGTGCAGTTCCACAAAAATTGAGAGATGTTGCCCATGTGACATTTTAGTTGAACTGCACAAGACACTCATTCCAAAAAAAAGTGTTTTGTGGAGTTCACCAAAAGGTCACAATAGCAACAAGGTGAAATGGATATCCCTATCTGCACAAAATGGTAGAAAGTAAACAGTTGTGGGTCAATAAGAATATACGAAACATATACAAAATAAAAAGAAGCATCTTAATTATGTTCATGGCAATCACGCAAGTACAGTAGAAATTTTAAAACATCAGCAATGCTTCATGTTACCAGAAGCATTACGATCAACAATGAGATTCCTCAAATATGGGATTACTTTAATGGTGGCATTGCTTGTTTACCAGACACGGTAAATCAACAGCAGCTAAAGAGTTGGTTTAAGGGCATGGGACCATGGGGACACCAGGACACTCAGCAGCGTAAAGGAGCAACTTACTTATCATACTGGGGAAACAGCAGGAGTGCCATTTGTAACACAGTTTAATTGCATCTTATCACTGGAGGCATTACATTAACAATAACACTGGTTAGACATGTCCCTAAGGTAACAGTGTGATCGCTTCATTTTACATGTGCCCTTACATTAACAACAGCAAAAGGTTGGTATAAGGACATGCGACAGTGGACGCATCAACACAATGTACCTACAAGGAGGCATAAAGTGGTGATGCCGAGCTTGTTCACGCTATGTGAGGGCAGCAAACCTAATCCTGGGGACCTTGTACTATGTGAGGGCAGGAAATCTAATCCTGGAGACCTTTTACTATGTGAGGGAAGCAAATCTAATCCCGGAGACCTTTTACTATGTGAGGGCAGCAAATCTAATCCTAGACACCTTTTACTATGTGAGGGCAGCAAATCTAAACCTGAGACCTTTTACTATGTGAGGGCAGCAAATCTAATCCTGAGACTTTTTACTATGTGAGGGAAGCAAATCTAATCCGGAGACCTTTTACTATGTGATGGCAGCAAATCTAATCCTGGACATACTCTGTTGACTTGTCCACCAGCCGCCACTTTCTATCCTTTTTTCAACCAATAATGGATCTGTTCCTTATCCACTTTGTACTGCGTTTTCCCATTATTTCCCTTTTCAACCAAGAGACCGGTTGGGTATCCGGTCTCTACTACTTTCACCATATTATTTCCTCTTTGAATCAAATCCTAGATTCATGCTACAACTTTCCCCCCTTACTTCGTTGTTTGAACAAAGCCCTAGATTCGAATGCATGAAGTAGCTTTACCTCTAATAATACTAAAAATTTAGGTGGCTTTGGAAGAGCTGATGGGAGTAGAAAAAGATGCACATGCAGACACGTGGGGAGCTGGGGCAGTAGAGCAAGGCCGCTTTCGAAGAACTTATGCCTGAGGGTCGCCGGGATGTCAGCGGCGGCAGGTCGGATCTGCGGACAATACGGCAGGGAGGAAGAAGGGCCAGAGGACCTCCTGAGCCGGCGCTCTGTCGGAGAGAACGGCACGGGCAGAGGATCGGGCCCCTCCGGCAGCTGTGGGTTTCCTCCCTCGGCGGTGATGACCGCGTGAACGATGCACCTTTTAGTCCTCTACACACCGGCCAAAGGGATCCGGCCGGATCTGTGACCAGCGGTGAGCAGAGAGAAAATGCCGCTACCGCTGTCTTGTTTATATCTGGAGAGGATGAGAGAATGAAGAGAGCAACCCTAGTAAAGCAAGCGCTCAGGCCCCTACGTCCATATATAGTGGAGTGATTATCTTTTTTCTCTCCACAACAAGCGTTTCAATTTGTGTACGTGGCATTAAAGAAAAGAAACTCTCTATTTAAGGTGACTACTCTACGAGTCCTACTTACTACTCCCTCCGTCCTAAAATACTTGTCCTAGAAATGGATAAAATGGATGTATCTATAACTAAAATAAGTCTAGATACAACCATTTCTAGGACAAGTATTTCCGGACGGAGGGAGTACTACAGTATTGTTCACTTGTGCTCCCTGCCCATCCATTCATTGAACAACCCCACGGGTGAATAAACATACAGTAAGTACTATATTTATATAGAACGAACAAGCTCGAACTATTTTCGTGTAGTTAAAAGTTGAGGGCGGGGCTTTTCTCGGGCAGTATGCGTGGCAGTTTTCGGGTAGGCGGTTTGACAGAGAGGCGAGGAGGGTGAGCGAGTGGGGCTGTGCGACTTGACGGTGCATTACTGCTTGAAAGACTTGTGATATGACCACTCACTATAGTCATGAATTACTGGCACTCCGACCGGGGTGATGCCCCTCTTCCGTTCCGCGCTCTAATCTGGTGCATGACACGTCGACCCGGATGCTGGCTCTCCCACATGTCGGAGTAGTAAGAAGGAGCAAAGAATCATGCGGTATATACTAGTACTATACTACTCCCTCCATTCCTAAATATAAGTCTTTGGAGAGATTTCACTATGGACCACATACGGAGAAAAATGAGTGAATATACACATAAAATGCATCTATATACATCCGTATGTGGTCCATAGTGAAATATCTACGAAGACTTATATTTAGGAACGGAGGGAGTACTACTCAGGTCGGAGGAGTGCGAACCACGGCAACCCAGTGAACCAGCAGTGCGAACCACGGTAGCCTAGTGAACCAGTAGTAGAAAACAATGTGGTGATATGGCCATAAAAAACAATGTGCTACGGTCCACACTGTAGCATGTACAGTAACACTCCTCTTTGTTTGGATCCCTGAGTTAGAGCTAGTTTGGGTTGAAATAGCCTCAAATTATTGAAACAAGAGGGGTTAGTTTGAGCTAGTTTGCTCTAACCTAGCTAAAAAAATTAGCCTGGTGGAGAGGTTCTAATTGGGTTAGTTATCCTCCGGCCCACTAAAAGAGAAGTAAAAAAATCTCACCTGCCCGCACCAGATCACCCCCCCTCTTGCACGACTCCTCTCTGTTCCCCATAGGGCCGCCCGCCCAAGTGCCGCTCGCCCTCTCTCTCCTCCGGCCGCCCTCTCCTTCCGGCCTCCGACCGCCCTACTCCGACCACCCTCTCCCTCCGACCTTCGAAGGTCGCCTAGCTCCCCCTTCACCAGTCGTTTTTCTCCCTCTGTCATGCGCGGCGGCGGCGCATCTACCAGGGAGGTCGCGAGAGGGGTGAGTTTGTTCGTTCCTTCTCTGTCTCACGGCCATATGATTGATCTTGCTTGCTCTAGCACTAATTCTGATTTGGAAAAGTAGATCCTGATCAAACTTGCTATAGATTTGTGGTGCACGCATGGAATTGTTTGATGCTGCTTGAGGAGGTAATAAATCTTTCTAAAGGCCCAAAGGTTCAGTTCACCTTTCTAGGTATTTCAGTTTCAGGCTTGCATTATTTCTAGAGGCCCAAAGATTCAGTTCACCTTTCTATGTATTTCAGTTTCAGGCTTGCATTATTTCTAGAGGCCCAAAGATTCAGTTCACCTTTCTAGGTATATCAGTTTCAGGCTTGCATTATTTCTAGAGGCCCAAAGATTCAGTTCACCTTTCTAGGTATTTTAGTTTCAGGCTTGCATTATTTATAGAGGCCCAAAGATTCAGTTCACCTTTCTAGGTATTTCAGTTTCAGGCTTGCATTATTTCTAGAGGCCCAAAGATTCAGTTCACCTTTCTAGGTATTTTAGTTACAGGCTTGCATTATTTCTAGAGGCCCAAAGATTAAGTTCCCAGTCGGCGGCAAGCGGCCCTGCTACCCATGACGGTGTCGACCTCAACTCGCAAGGGCCAGCGTCGGAGGGGTTCCCAGGGCTTGGGCTCTACATAGCCTTCCTCTAGAGCGACGATGGCGAGCTCCTCCCTCGGTGTGTGAGGGGCTCAGGGATCCCTCCCTATCGTGAATGACTTTCGTGATGAGTTAGCTCATTCTTTGTTTCATGAAGTGTTTTTTTATTTTGTGAAGCTTGATTGACGACTTGTATGTTTAAGTGGGATATCTCATTTGTATGGACAAAGTAAAATTTATCATGTTTTGCATGCTTGATTTGTATAGATGGTTCGTTTATGTCAATTGTGAGCGGAGGAGGCCACAGTAGAGCCGACCACACCAAGAGGGTGCTTGGATCCAAGGGACTTATTTTAGTCTGACTAAAAATAGGGTCCAAAGTAGTCAAATGATTGAGTTAGAGCATTTATTGTCAATCTAACCCTGCCATCCATACACCTCTTTGGTTTAGAGTTAGTTCAGGGTTAGAATCTAACTCTAACCTCTAACTGAGTTAGAGTTCTCCTCGTCTCAGTTCATCGCCATCATACTTTCCCCATTCCTGTGTTTTCAGTATCCTGCGAATCAAAGAGGCCCTTTTTTGCGGGAAAAATCAAAGAGGCCCTTAGACTGGTTTAGGTCCGGTCATTTTTAATAAATGTGTTATGTCCAAAATTCAATGAACGTGCTCCGGTTTCCATGAAAATAATCCGGTTTCATGTAGTAATTCATTCATTTATTTATTCTTCTGCGGGGGGTTTGCATGTAATTCATGAGGTCTGAAATGTAAAGTACCCTGGCATATGCTCCAAGTCGTGCATGCACTACGACCCAGATGCAATATGTCCCACATGTCGGCGAATGGGAGCACGTGGAAATAGCCTAGGAGTACATATAGGAGGATAAATGCGTGAAAAATATGTACTGTGAAGCATAGCCGCGGTTCGAAAAGGAGACCTAAAGTGATGACAGCTATAGGTCGCACGCACCCAACCAGTGATAGTACTAGACATACGACTAATTTATCCCTAAAAAAAGTGGCACGAGTGCTCAGTACTCCTATTCTATAAACACGAGTCCCATCTGACAATAGCGTCCGTGCTATAGCTAGCTCTCCTCCCTCGTTTCTCTCTTCTAATTCTAAACTCGGCCGACGCCCGGTGGGCGGGGTGGGTTTGCTCAACTGCGTCCCCACCTCATAGTGAAAACGTTACGAATGGAATAAAAATGCCATATACTCCCTCCGTTCATAAATATAAGCCTTTTTAGATACTAGTTCAAATGGAATACAACATATAGATGTATATAGACATAGTTTAGAGTGTAGATTCACCCATTTTGCTCCATATGTAGTAGTCACTTGCTGGAATCTTTAGAAAGACTTAAATTTGGGAATGGAGGGAGTACTATACTAATAAAACATTAAGGCCATGAGGCGATGCAGTGCTGGTTACAGGAGGCAAGAAGAAGAGATGCATCCATCGACGACGTCCACCTCCTCGAGTCAGGGCGCCGGCCCACCAAACGGCGCCTAAGTAGTAGCGGCTTTCGTGGCCAGGTCGACGTGCTTCTGAACAATGACGTCGAAAGATTCCAGCCACTGGAACAAGGCCAACGTCTTTATGTCCTCGCTTGCCTTGTAGTGGCCTATGTAGATGATTTCCTCATAGACGTGGATGTGCAGGTCGACGTATTCTTGCATGGCGAGGCACTGCGCGGCGAGCGCGGCCTCGAGGTGCACATTCTTCGTCGCGACCTCCGGCACCTGCAGGGCTACCAGGGCTTGAAAGAGTTCATCACCATGTAGGCCGATGAGGGTGGCAGGCAATGAGGAGCCTGGGTGCGCAGGCTGGAGTAGTATGGCAAGGTCGTCCACGCGCTTCTTGACGGCGGTGAACTTGCTGATGGAGTTGACCATCATGTCATCCATGCGAGAGGCGAAGCCGGCGTCGGCGAGGGCTACGATGCATGCGGTCGCCTGCACTGTCTGGAAACGCTGCGCGGTGCGGGGCCGCAGACCAGCGCCTTGGATGATTTGGCACAGCCGACTGCTGCTCGCGTCCATCGCCTCCATAGGTTCTTGTGGCTTTTGGTCACTTGGTCTTAGATTGGAGTGAGCAGTGTTGCGCAGAGACTTGGCAGTAGATGGATTGGAGTGGTGGGGCGCCTTTATTATATGAGAGTCCAAACTCTGTTGCATTCACATCGTGCTGGCTCTATTATGCTTCTCCAATTAATTCCCTCTGCATGTAATTGAGGATGCATCATTGACCGTTCAATGTCTCGGGAAACGCTACCCTCTTCCTCCTTGGCATTCAAGCACCTATGGACCCGTCGACGACGAGGTGCCTATGGTGACTTCGTAAATTTCAAGATGATAGTGCCATGTCTGTGTGAGTTCATAGGGGTGAGTGTATGCGCGTGTATATGAGCGCTTGCGTCTGTACTGTGTCAAAAAAACGTAAATGCGTGTCAAAAAGAGACTAGTCAGTATACTCAATATTGTGCACCTCAGAGGGGAAAACGATAGGACTAGTACGTATTTATTTATGGTGCAGATTCACTCATTTTGCTCCATATGTACTCCGTCTCGGTGTAGTCTAGTCACTTGTTGAAATCTCTAGAAGGGCAAATACTCCTTTCTGGTTTACAGGGCTATACTAGCAAGTAGTTGTACATACTAGTACAATAGTGGGCTCACATAGCAATTTTGTCTCATGCAAGAGTCTGGCTATATGCGTGCTCCAATGTTCGCAACTACAACGTTCGGTTTACGCTTGGCTCTTCGCCTGTTTGAGAAGATGAACAATGATGTTACTACTACTGCTTCTACAGTGTAGAATCCACTGCTGCATGTCCGTCCACCGCGAGCGGGGCGGATAGCTTGTTGTAGAAGTACTACTAAGCAAAAGCCTGTCCTTGTTTGAGAGCAACCGTGCGCATGGGCGAGGGAGAAGGCATGTAGTAAAATCAAGCTTCTCCTCGATGTACGAGTTGACGCGACACATCATATCACTAGCCCCACATGCTTGCCTCTAAACTTGGCTGAAAGACCCGCAGTGTACAATATATTTGCTGCAACCTCTACCATTTACCCTCCACAAATTAAAATATATGTGGTTGTACGCATCGTTCTGATGCAGAGGCCGGGGAGTCCCCCCTTTTCAAAAAAAAACAAATTAAAATATATATTCCTATCTTGATCAGATGAGCGTGCAAACTACAATCACCAGGGTGACAGGTAGGCCAGAAGACTATTTTAATTTTTTTTAAAACTTCGAGACGGCCACATAGCATGGAGCCGGCCCCAATGATTTTAAGCTTACAGGCATGGTACACGCTATCCTAGACTACTCTACACATGAAACTGCCACACGGGCGTCCGGGCTGCGCTTGGCTCTTCGCCTCTTTGCAAAGTCGAACAATGATGGTGTACTACTGCACTGGAGGAGTACTACAGTACGCTTCTGGCCATCTAACACCGATTGAACTGCTTCATGTCCACCGCGTGCGGGAGGGAGAGCATGTAGCGAAAGCTTCTCCTAGTCTTGCCAGCCACCATGCTCATGGGCGAGGGAGGGACGCTCCTGCCTTTGCGTGTATGACAGGTGGGCCCGACAGGTGTGTGGCCAACCAGTCATACAGCCAAAGGCAGGTGCAGTTAAGTCCGCGAGGGAGAGGATAATCAAACTTCTCGTTGATGTACGAGTTGACGCGACACATCAAAGCACTGCACTCGATATATTTCAATAATTTGCGTTTACCGATGCATTAATTACAACGCATGCATGCATGTTGTGACTCTTCTTTTGATACTTGCATGTGTTGATTTAATGCACCTTGAAGTAGTACTCCCTCCGTTCCTAAATTATAAGTCTTTGTAGGGATTCCATTATGAATTACTCCCTCCTTTCCGGTTTATAAGGCTTATCTCAAATTTTTATTTGTTTCATTTTATAAGGCCCAATTTGGTTGTTCCCCATCATATATTCAGATTTCAAGGTGCATTAAATCATTACATGCAAGTATTAAGATAAAATCCACCAATGCATGTACTTTATGCATGCATGCATTGCAATTAATGCATTGGTAAACATAATTTTTTGAGGAAAACAAGAGCATTAATTGGGTGCTTTTGCAAACTACAAAAAGTATTCCACCACTCACCATCTACCTTGGTTGGTGAGATTTTTGAACGGAGCTCTATAAACCGGAAAGGAGGGAGTACATACGGATGTATATAGATGCATTTTAAGTGTGGATTCATTCATTTTGCTCCGTATGTAGTCCACCTAGTGAAATCTCTATAAAGACTTACATTTAGGAACGGAGGGAGCATAAAATATGTGATGGTAAAGCTTTGTAATACCCTGGCCCAAGTCGAGAGATGGTTGTGCATGAGGAGGGCAAGATCATGCAGACCGAACAGGAACAGGACCCGACGATGGAGCTCTCTAAGGTCTCGATGGACCTCACCGTGCTCCACTACCCCTTGTGCCTCCGCCCCTTACCGCCTCCAGTGTATGAGGTTCGAATACACCTCGTTCGTTCGGCTGATTGAGCAACGTGCAGGTTTCTTGATTGATGTGTTGTTCGATTGATTCCTGCAGTGCAAGGGAGGGCACCTGGCCTGCGCGGACTGCCGTGTCGAGCGCCCCGGACCAGCGGCAGTGCCAAAAGTGCGAGCGCGGCGGTGGCTTTGACGTGCGGAACACGGCGGTGGACTCTGTCCTTTCGTCGGTGAGGGTGGAGTGCCCGCACGAAGGCTGTGGGCTCTACGTCACTTACCACAAGCTCGCCGATCACCAGAGCGTGTGTCCGCTCGTGCCCTGCAAATGCCCCGTGCCCGTCTGCGGCTACGAAGGCCCGTCGCCGGTGCTCTACCATCACATCATCACCGCGCATCCCATGCCCGTGCACAGGATCCAGTACGGCAAGGTGCTCCAGCTGCAAGTGCCACTGTCGGAGCCACGGCTCTTGCTGTTCGCGGAGGAGGACCACCGCGCGTTTTTCTTGGTCGGTGGCATGCTCAACATCGGCGTGCCTATCGCCGTGTCGGTCGTCTGCATCAGAGCGGGGGCGTCCCCACTGCCGCACTACTTGGCCAATCTGTGGGCGAACGGCCCGCCGGGGGAGCCCAAAGGCACGACCGACGCCGTCAAGGTGGAAATGGAGGTGACAAGCAGCAAGGATCCTGGCAACATCGATGTGCAGGAGCAGACCTTCTTGACAGTTCTACCCAAGCTGCTGGTCGGGGCTAAGCTTGTATCCCTCCACATTCAGCTTGACAAGCTCACGTCCTAAATGTTTCGACAGTGCCTTCTGTTTATCTTACTAATATGCTAATATAGGGATTACCTTGGTCTACTTTAGCTTAAGAAATGGTGGGTTTTGGTGGCAATGCAGCAATTACTTCGACATCAGATCAGTAATTTCCAACAGTCGAACGGATATTTTGTGTCTGTTGGATATAAAGTTCCTTTGGGTAAGAAGTACTACTTGTCATCAAAATGGATATAAGGAGATGTATGTAGACGTATTTTAGTTCTAGATACATCCCTTTTTATCCATTTTGATGACAAGCACTCCCTCCGTTCCACAATACATGCCTTCCATTTGTCAAAATATAGATGTATCTAGACATGTTTTAGTATATAGGTACATCCATGATAGAGCCAATCGGATGGTTGAGAACACTACAATTCGTAGCTACAGATGCGTGTGTGAATCCTACATGCAGAGGCCGGGGGTCATCATCCTCCTTTTCGAGAAAAAACTGACGCGTGTGTGAGAAGACGAGTGCGTGCGTGCACCTTTTCTCTTCCTGTATAACATACTACTAAACTCAAGGTACAAGTTTTTGTGTGTGGCACGATGGTGCGTGCGAGAAGTCCTGAGAGATAGGTTTAATGCGTCTGAAAAAAGGACTAGCCTAGAGCTCGCCACGCGGCTATTCCTGTCGAACGCCCCATTAACCGTAAGATATGTATACGATGGTGCCAGTTATTGCACGTACACAGCAGTACTCCCTCCTTTCCGGTTTATAGGGCTTAATTCAAAAATCTCACCAACCAAGATGGTGAGTGGTGGAATATTTTTTGTAATTTGCAAAATTATTTTTATCAATGCATTAATTGCAATGCAGGCATGCATAAAGTACATGCATTGGTCAATTTTCTCTTAATACTTGCATGCAATGATTTAATGCACCTTGGAATCTGAACATGTGTTGGGGAATAACCAAATTGAGCCTTATAAAATGGAAAAACTGAAATTTTGAGATAAGCCCTATAAAACTGGAAAGGAGGGAGTAGAAAAAGAAGTACTCCATCCGGGAATAGTGCCGCACTGTCAGGACCCCGACTCGATGTCACATCGATCTAGCCGGTAACACCTCATATCACTTTGCGGCCTCACGCACGGTATCCCCACGGGTGTCGCCTTACCTTTGCCCGGGACCGTTTGCGCCTTTTGGCTCACGTATATGATAGTGTCGCTAGCATCCATATGATAAAGAGCCCGGGCTGACATGACTAGTCGTAAACCCAAAGTGGCACAGACTTACAGGGACAGGCATCCATGACCCAGCTTCGAACGTGTCGGTCATCAGCAAGTGGGTCCGGGCTGTAGCACTGGGCTAGCAGGACTCCGGTAAACCGGGCTGTAGCGGGCTAACAGGACTCCGGTACTCAAAGCGTGACATTTCCCCGAAGGGACAGACACAGGAACGAAGAAGGACACATGCCGGCCAGCCTAAGTGTTCCGGAGCAGTAGCAAGCTACCATGGCTCGGTGGAAACACTAGGAGACATTTCCCCGTAAGAGAGGCTACTAAAGATAAACAACTAGATGGTCAGATCCCACACATACCAAGCATTTCAATAACATACACACAATATGCTCGATATGTGCAAATACAACATGGCATCACAATCATGACTCTACGACTCAAGTAATCTATTCAATAGGCTCCGAGGAGCGAGATATTACAAACATGGGTCTCATGACCCAACATTCAGAGCATACAAGTCAAAGCACAAGCGGAAGCTATCATGTCTGAGTACAGACATCTATAAATGAAAAAGGCTGAGAAGCCTGACTATCTACCAAATCCTGCCGAGGCACAAGATCGTAGCTGAGGTAACAAGCTAAACGTCGAAGACCACGTGGAAATACTAGTGAGACTGAAGTCTCTCTGCAAAAACATAAAATAGGCAAACGTGAGTACAAATGTACCCAGCAAGACTTACATCAGAACTATCTACATATGCATCATTATCAACAAAGGGGTGGTGGGGTTTAACTGCAGCAAGCCAGCTTTGACTCGGTGGCTATCCTAAACTACGACTGCAAGCGACTCTTTTGAGGTGGCGCACACGAGTCCACATAGTCACCAACCAATACACCACTATGGATCCGCTCCCGTCCCCCTACGAGAACGCCATCCATAGCACTCACGCTTATCTTGCGTATTTTAGAGTATCCACTTTCACTTGTCTATGAACTGATATAAGCAACCCAGAAGTCCTTTTCCGTGGACACGGCTATTCGAATAGATTAGGTTAACCCTGCAGGGGTGTACTTCTTCACACACGCTCTCACCACTTACCGCCGTTTACACGACATGTACTCGGCAACCTTCAAGCGGAAGCCCAACGTGGGTGTCGGCCACGGCCTACCTAAACACTCGAGTCTCTAGTCCAGGTTTATCGCCTATTCGGGTTCCATCCATGAGGAGATCCGGCCGGAGTTTCGCTCACAGCCCCAAACGATGTGAACAGGGTTCCGTGACACCAAACGGGCGCCCGGTATACCCGGCCACGTACCTACCGCATCACAGCCCACCCCTACGGTCAGCGCTGCCCACGGCCTCCAGCATACTACAAACACCAGAAACTACTTGCAACTCCTGGACAGAGGACAAGGGTGATCAAGAAGCCGAGAGGGTCCATTGGTTTCGGGCCCAATGCGTGGTAGTAGCTGAATCATGGATCACAAACACAGAACTCAGTTCCTGAGGACGGCTGCAATGAGACAACCCACCATGTACTCCTACATGGCCTCTCACCGCTACCTTTACCAAAACGTGTTCACACACTTAGCTCACACACAGTAGGACATGTTCACACACCTCTGATTCATCCCCGATGAATCAGACCTGACTCAACTCTAAGCAGTAGCAGGCATGACAAACAAACATGAATGAGTAGGCACAACAGGGCTCAAACAACTCCTACTCATGCTAGTGGGTTTCATCTATTTACTGTGGAATGACAGGTCATGCAAAGGATAAAGGGGTTCAGCTACCGCAGCAAGTAACAGATGAATCGATGTTGTCCTAATGCAGTAAAAGAGAGCAGGAGCGAGAGAGTGGGATTGTATCGGAATGAACAAGGGGGGGGGTTTTGCTTGCCTGGCACTTCTGAAGATAACATTGGGTCTTCATCAGTGTCAACGATCACATCATCGGTATCACGTCTATCGAGAGGGGACAAATACCGGCAACACAGAAAGGAACACAATCAATGCAATGCACAACATGATGCATGATCATGACATGGCAAAATGAATGTGTTTTGGGCTAATGCAACTAGCAACAGATTAAATGAAGTTGGTTTGAATGCAAGATTCAAATTCAAACTCCATATGTGATTATTTAAATGCCATTTATATGATTTGTGCTAAACAGCATCTATAAGTTGTTCTAACATGCATGAAAATGGTACAGATGGATTCCTTGAATTTTTCTGATAATTTTTCATATATAAATTATTTAATTTGGAGTTACGGTTAATTTTCTATGATTTATTGAAGTTTTAGGCATTTTCTGGAATTTCAGAATTAAGTTAAATCCAGAAAATGAGTTATGACATCAGCACTGCGTCATGCTTGCATCAGCAAGTCAACAGGGCTGCCCCGGGTCAAACCTGACGTGTGGGGTCCACACGTCAGTGACACAGGGACTAATCCCGCGTTGACCCGGGCTGGTTAGCTTTGACTAAGCCCTGGGGCCCACTTGTCAGCGTCAGTAGGTGGGGGGGTTAGTGACTAATTAACTAAGCCACGTCAGCCCGCCGGAGTTCTGGCCGGCGGCGACCATTAGCGCGGCGGCGAGAGTGGTTTTGGCCACTCCGGCGACCAAATGGGCCGCGGAGGGCATCTAGGAGGAGCTGGGGACGAGCCGAAGCTCCTGATGGAGTCAGTTGCGCTCGGGGCGGCCGGAATCGGTGCCGACGGCGAGCGAGGTGGCGGCCGGAGCTCGGGTGTGCTCGGTTTCGGCGTTACACGGCACGGCGGGCGCGGCCGATGGGCTCTACTGGATGCTGGGGTCACCAGGAACACCCGGAGGCAACGAGCGCAGGCGGAGAAGCTCGGGAGCACGGAGCTCACCGGCCATGGCGGACGGCGGCTTCGGGTGCTCGTGGGGCGGCGGCTACAGGGCGCAATCGAAGGGGGAAAGAGGGAGGGGAGGCGTAGGAGCTCACAGCGATGCCGTAGAGGAGGTCAGCGAGCTCGGGGAGGTCCTAGCAGCGCTGAATCGACCGGAGGCGAGCTCGGGCGCTGGAGGTGGAAGACGACGGCGGTGGCGACGTTGCAGGGGCTCCCGCGGTGCGCTTCTCGGCGAGGAGGAAGAGGTGGTCGAGGAGGATCTCCTGGGCACTTCGAGGGAGCGAGGGAGGCCCGGTGGCCGCGGCGAACAGCGTCGGTGGCGACGGCTGCGCTCGGCACGAGAGGGAGAGAGAAACAGAGGAGGGGGAGAGCTCGGGAGAGAGTGAGGGGCGGTCGGGGAGGCGCGTGGCGTCGTCCGGGGCGTCGCTGGGGAGGCCAAGGAGGAAGCAGGAGGTGGCTAGGGGGGGGGGAAGCAGGAGGTGGCCGAGGCGGCGTCGGCGAGCGCCACGCCTCGCCTCTGCTCGTCCTCCTGGCAGAGGAGGAAGAGGACAAAGGAGGAGGAGGTGGGCTGGGCCGGCTGGGGAAGCTGGGCCGGCTCTGGTGGGCTGCACGGTGAGGCCAGGTAAGCTCTGTTCTTTTTATTTTTTTCCTGTTCTGTTTGTTTTATTTAATATCTTTTGCCACTGTTTTCAAATTTAAACAAATTCAAAACAGTGCCAAATATCCTCTGAATAATTTATGTTGCTAGATGGACTTTTCCAAAAAGCTCATAAAATATTTCAGGGGTATTTGAAATTATATTCTAATTATATGAATATAATTCAAATTCAAATAGCTAAAGATTTAAATTCAAAGTCCCAAAAATAAATCCTTAAAAATGTTCAATATTTTGGTTGGGACCAGAACCCTTACCAAAAATTATCAAACATTTAAGAAGAGCCTTTTGGAGCAATGAATGAGATTTCTAGGGTTTTTGCCCCTCTTTTATTTAGGGTTTTGAGGCTTCCAATATTCCTCAATTCAAGTTTCAAAAATATAGACATGATGCACACATGAAGTTAACCTAGAGCAATGCCTGAAGCTAGGGATGTGACAACTCACCCCCACTAAACAAGAATCTCGTCTCGAGATTCAAGCGTAGGGTAAGGTGAAAGGTAAACGCAACTAGTATAATCTTCACGATCCAGGTTGCACTTCATAGAAACGTTGATTCGATCACCATCTTTGTCTTGTCGTCTTGCTCTAAGAACTCCAGCTAATCATGAAAAGAAGAGGAAAAGGAAAACTCTAGAAGGATCGGTCTTCTCGAAGATCGAACAACTCAGGATTAACTCCCGGAATGAGACATAGAACCATCTCTCGGGTTGAGACACGAGATACACATCAAGAGGGGTGGAAAGAAACGGATGACGAAAGTTCACTAGGTAGACAACAATTTCACGCTTAAGAAGGTGGTAATCGATTGTCAACGTAGCGAGGAGTTGAGTTGCCATGAAACCACAACGAGACACCTTCGGAACCGTGACTCGTAGATATCTCCCCTTAAGTGGCAAAAAGAATTACCTTTGATATAGAGATCATTGAGACTCTCTATATCAGCCTAAGGCAAATCACAGCAATCGATTGGCGGGGGCGGTAGAATGGCATACTCAGACTTGGATGATGTGGATTACCTTGTTGAAGACAACATAATGGATGAATTTGCTTACCACCGGAAATGGAAGAGACCCATGGTAGAATGGCACATTGACGGTGCAAGCTGGGAACAAAATGCAAATGCTGGGAATGATTCTGGTAACTGGGGAAGAACCCAACAATAGAGAGTGAATTCACTGTGGAAGTGGTTATAGCATAACCGACGAGACTAGGAGCAATCCCGGTTAGTGCCGGCGATAATACCTAGCGCTTGTGCGTGCTCTCAAGAACTTGAGCATTTCCATAATCATCAAGGTTTTATCAACATCCGTGTCAAGGGTGCTGACAACACAACATACTACCATGATGGCTAATGATGGATGATGCAGATGCAAAGGAAGATAACACCTTCTCAGATTTCACCTTAGCGAGGCCAAGGAAACAAAATCTGGATGATCGACCGAGAGACATTTAGCACTCCGCTTCTAATGTTCTCCTTGATGTGCTAGTGTATCCCATTCATTGAAATGGTTTGGTATCTAGAACATCAAGTAAAGGTCGGACTTCGGGAACACAAAGATCCATAGGGGCAACTAGGGAGTAAACCCTACGAAATCCCTATGGGGAGGTGGCCAATTCCATCAAATAAGATACTATAATAATAGGTCTACCGGATGGGTGTGTTGGCCACGACATCCACCTTACCGGTTATCGAGAGACCAATATTATAGTTCTTGGGAAATGTTCCAACCCATCATATCTGCCTAAGATTCAGATCTGGTTGGAGTCAAGATATTCCAGACTCATCGAGTCTAGGAAGAAAAATAAAAGTTTGCAACACAAATCGACGAGATGACGTTGCGAGATTCTCGGGAGACGAACTACGATAGCAAGCTCCAAAACATGAGCTGGTTCTGCTACAAACATGTGAACATGTTGTCCAAGACAAGCATGACCACAAAGTAGTCTTATAATAAAACACTACCGAATTCAGGAGGGGAACCATCATCGAGGATATCGAAGTCCTTGCATAAGGTATACTCTTAAGAAGGAACTTCTTCTCCTTGAACAATTCAATCAGTGGCTTGGTGTGCTAGGGACACATATAGATTGAAGGTTGCAAGTCTTCAAACCACAGAATTCTTCGCACGTGTGCATGACTGATTTGGAATGATTCCAAGAAAACAACATTGACTTTCTCGAATCCATGGCGGCAACTTGCATCAGATGCACATGAATTAAAGGAAGTCACTACCTTCATCCAAACATATGCTTCATGAGCTAGCATGAACAAATGCTTTCAAAAATTTCCAACACTAGCTTAATGTTCAACAAAATTATGGAGGAGATAAGGATGTTGTCAATGGGCTCAACAACAATTCATCTAGGTTTCCTTTTAAAAGGAATTCCATAGTTAAGTGAACACGGTGATAGCATTGGTCAGACCAAAGATATAATGGTGTATGCTCGAGGAATCAACCACGAGTAAGACAACATTACGAATATCGTTGGTTCTGATTTGATTTGACGATAGCCCACACTCAAATCAAAGGATTGATAAGACAATAGATCCAGCAACTGATCACAGGGACCAATCGATGAAGATATCATCTTTCTTCAACACACACTACACAAGAATATCCCTTTAGAACGAACTAAGTCAGGCAAGCTTTTATCTTCCAACTCTCCAAGTCGTTGTCTAACTTAACCAACTAGCTCAGGGATATCCAACACAGATTCTTGGAGAAGGATGGTTCACAAAAAACCAACTTGATCACGAGCTCAACATAGCGGTCAGGTGACAACCTGGTAATACTTCTGAGAAGATATTCAGAGAATCACGAGCCACCGGTATGTTACTAAGCTCGAGAACAATCTTGCTTTTCAGGGCAAGACGATATGATCAATAGAGCAAGAATTTGAAATAATCCTAACTCATCGATCGAGGAGTGAACCAGGAGAATGGACTAGGTAGCACGATCAATCTTAGAATGATGATTCAATAACCAACACACTAAGAATAAAATTATTGTCCTTTAACTACCCAGCAACGAGGTTGCTAGGCGTATTGATTTCACACATCACAATTCATTTGTCGGTATTCCGGTTGCATCAACACGAAGACCGAGGAATGACTAATGACGGCAAGAAGTATCACTGTACCAGGAGTTCATAGGATGGGGTGCAATTCCTATAACAATCCCGATTTAAAGATGGTAATACTCCAAGGTAGAACAGAACGAAAGCTGGATTAGCAATTTGATCTGCGGAGCACAACTTCTCTGACCCAATCCTGGATATGGAAGAGGTACTGGAGTTTGTTTCTCCTAGTCATTCTGCGATGGAATGGCTTGACGGACCACAAGAGTAATAGGCATCGATAAACGAACGCACGCATACTCTTGACTATCAATTGATAGACGAGGGTCAGAATGCAACTAAAGAGAACAACTCAAAGGAACATATAATTTTCTGAGTTGTGGATGCATAGATTAGTATGTCGAACCAAGTTCAACATATTTATCCCGGATAACCCATGCAGAAAGGTGGAACTGGCAGAGTCACGATTTATGAATGGAGAACTCCTCAAGAATAATCCTGTTGTGATATTTCAGTTCAATGAGGAACTTCTGCCATAAGTAGTTCATGGTACCTGGAAGAAGAAGATACCACGGGCTTCAAGGACTATCGCAAAGGTTACTAATAACCTAAGGGAGCTAGCAATTACTATCGACATGAAGTAAGTAGAGTGAATCTCGGGTTCAAGAACCCAGGAATAGAATACCTACTACTAAGTAGCATCACGGAATGCTTTCGAGAATGATGGCCAAAATCCTCACACTGGGAGCACAAATCATGGCTAAATTACTAGATGATCCCCTAAGACACCTAGGGTCATAATACTAGCTCCAACATATATGTCAAGGCAATAAAGTACCTCAACTCACTGACTAGTGTGGCTAATCTGGCCCAAAGGAACATCGAAACGAGAAGAAAGGATTTGCAAATTGCATCAGATTGTATAGAAACCTGGGATGACTCGGACAGCATAACGGCTGTAAATGCTCAGAAAAGATTTGAGACATTCACAAAATGGTGGCATAACCACTCAGAAGCACGATATCAAGGTTTCGAAATCAACAATTAACATACGGAAGTAGTAGAAACTGAACTCAAGCTTAAATCCAACAATCTTATAAGTCTACGGATTAGTAACACGTGATCCTAATAGAAAGAAGAGATAGCCTAGTTCTTAATCCCCGTAGAAGAGAAGATGATGACTCAGATCAGAAGGCCATGAGGTATAAGGAGTAAAAAGAGCCTTACGTTCCATCCCAGAATCAATTCCCTTATATAACTAAAGAATTTCTAGACTCAACTTTGACCAGTTTGGCTCGGTAATCCTACAGGCAGTCAAGCTCTGATACCAACGCTGTCAGGACCCCGACTCGATGTCACATCGATCTAGCCGGTAACACCTCATATCACTTTGCGGCCTCACGCACGGTATCCCCACGGGTGTCGCCTTACCTTTGCCCGGGACCGTTTGCGCCTTTTGGCTCACGTATATGATAGTGTCGCTAGCATCCATATGATAAAGAGCCCGGGCTGACATGACTAGTCGTAAACCCAAAGTGGCACAGACTTACAGGGACAGGCATCCATGACCCAGCTTCGAACGTGTCGGTCATCAGCAAGTGGGTCCGGGCTGTAGCACTGGGCTAGCAGGACTCCGGTAAACCGGGCTGTAGCGGGCTAACAGGACTCCGGTACTCAAAGCGTGACATTTCCCCGAAGGGACAGACACAGGAACGAAGAAGGACACATGCCGGCCAGCCTAAGTGTTCCGGAGCAGTAGCAAGCTACCATGGCTCGGTGGAAACACTAGGAGACATTTCCCCGTAAGAGAGGCTACTAAGATAAACAACTAGATGGTCAGATCCCGCACATACCAAGCATTTCAATAACATACACACAATATGCTCGATATGTGCAAATACAACATGGCATCACATCATGACTCTATGACTCAAGTAATCTATTCAATAGGCTCCGAGGAGCGAGATATTACAAACATGGGTCTCATGACCCAACATTCAGAGCATACAAATCAAGCACAAGCGGAAGCTATCATGTCTGAGTACAGACATCTATAAATGAAAAAGGCTGAGAAGCCTGACTATCTACCAAATCCTGCCGAGGCACAAGATCGTAGCTGAGGTAACAAGCTAAACGTCGAAGACCACGTGGAAATACTAGTGAGACTGAAGTCTCTCTGCAAAAACATAAAATAGGCAAACGTGAGTACAAATGTACCCAGCAAGACTTACATCAGAACTATCTACATATGCATCATTATCAACAAAGGGGTGGTGGGGTTTAACTGCAGCAAGCCAGCTTTGACTCGGTGGCTATCCTAAACTACGACTGCAAGCGACTCTTTTGAGGTGGCGCACACGAGTCCACATAGTCACCAACCAATACACCACTATGGATCCGCTCCCGTCCCCCTACGAGAACGCCATCCATAGCACTCACGCTTATCTTGCGTATTTTAGAGTATCCACTTTCACTTGTCTATGAACTAATATAAGCAACCCAGAAGTCCTTTTACATGGACACGGCTATTCGAATAGATTAGGTTAACCCTGCAGGGGTGTACTTCTTCACACACGCTCTCACCACTTACCGCCGTTTACACGACATGTACTCGGCAACCTTCAAGCGGAAGCCCAACGTGGGTGTCGGCCACGGCCTACCTAAACACTCGAGTCTCTAGTCCAGGTTTATCGCCTATTCGGGTTCCATCCATGAGGAGATCCGGCCGGAGTTTCGCTCACAGCCCCAAACGATGTGAACAGGGTTCCGTGACACCAAACGGGCGCCCGGTATACCCGGCCACGTGCCTACCGCATCACAGCCCACCCCTACGGTCAGCGCTGCCCACGGCCTCCAGCATACTACAAACACCAGAAACTACTTGCAACTCCTGGACAGAGGACAAGGGTGATCAAGAAGCCGAGAGGGTCCATTGGTTTCGGGCCCAATGCGTGGTAGTAGCTGAATCATGGATCACAAACACAGAACTCAGTTCCTGAGGACGGCTGCAATGAGACAACCCACCATGTACTCCTACATGGCCTCTCACCGCTACCTTTACCAAAACGTGTTCACACACTTAGCTCACACACAGTAGGACATGTTCACACACCTCTGATTCATCCCCGATGAATCAGACCTGACTCAACTCTAAGCAGTAGCAGGCATGACAAACAAACATGAATGAGTAGGCACAACAGGGCTCAAACAACTCCTACTCATGCTAGTGGGTTTCATCTATTTACTGTGGAATGACAGGTCATGTAAAGGATAAAGGGGTTCAGCTACCGCAGCAAGTAACAGATGAATCGATGTTGTCCTAATGCAGTAAAAGAGAGCAGGAGCGAGAGAGTGGGATTTTATCGGAATGAACAAGGGGGGGGGTTTGCTTGCCTGGCACTTCTGAAGATAACATTGGGTCTTCATCAGTGTCAACGATCACATCATCGGTATCACGTCTATCGAGAGGGGACAAATACCGGCAACACAGAAAGGAACACAATCAATGCAATGCACAACATGATGCATGATTATGACATGGCAAAATGAATGTGTTTTGGGCTAATGCAACTAGCAACAGATTAAATGAAGTTGGTTTGAATGCAAGATTCAAATTCAAACTCCATATGTGATTATTTAAATGCCATTTATATGATTTGTGCTAAACAGCATCTATAAGTTGTTCTAACATGCATGAAAATGGTACAGATGGATTCCTTGAATTTTTCTGATAATTTTTCATATATAAATTATTTAATTTGGAGTTACGGTTAATTTTCTATGATTTATTGAAGTTTTAGGCATTTTCTGGAATTTCAGAATTAAGTTAAATCCAGAAAATGAGTTATGACATCAGCACTGCGTCATGCTTGCATCAGCAAGTCAACAGGGCTGCCCCGGGTCAAACCTGACGTGTGGGGTCCACACGTCAGTGACACAGGGACTAATCCCGCGTTGACCCGGGCTGGTTAGCTTTGACTAAGCCCTGGGGCCCACTTGTCAGCGTCAGTAGGTGGGGGGGTTAGTGACTAATTAACTAAGCCACGTCAGCCCGTCGGAGTTCTGGCCGGCGGCGACCATTAGCGCGGCGGCGAGAGTGGTTTTGGCCACTCCGGCGACCAAATGGGCCGCGGAGGGCATCTAGGAGGAGCTGGGGACGAGCCGAAGCTCCTGATGGAGTCAGTTGCGCTCGGGGCGGCCGGAATCGGCGCCGACGGCGAGCGAGGCGGCGGCCGGAGCTCGGGTGTGCTCGGTTTCGGTGTTACACGGCACGGCGGGCGCGGCCGATGGGCTCTACGGGATGCTGGAGTCACCAGGAACACCCGGAGGCAACGAGCGCAGGCGGAGAAGCTCGGGAGCACGGAGCTCACCAGCCATGGCGGACGGCGGCTTCGGGTGCTCGTGGGGCGGCGGCTACAGGGCGCAATCGAAGGGGGAAAGAGGGAGGGGAGGCGTAGGAGCTCACAGCGATGCCGTAGAGGAGGTCAGCGAGCTCGGGGAGGTCCTAGCAGCGCTGAATCGACCGGAGGCGAGCTCGGGCGCTGGAGGTGGAAGACGACGGCGGTGGCGACGTTGCAGGGGCTCCCGCGGTGCGCTTCTCGACGAGGAGGAAGAGGTGGTCGAGGAGGATCTCCTGGGCACTTCGGGGGAGCGAGGGAGGCCCGGTGGCCGCGGCGAACAGCGTCGGTGGCGACGGCTGCGCTCGGCACGAGAGGGAGAGAGAAACAGAGGAGGGGGAGAGCTCGGGAGAGAGTGAGGGGCGGTCGGGGAGGCGCGTGGCGTCGTCCGGGGCGTCGCTGGGGAGGCCAAGGAGGAAGCAGGAGGTGGCTAGGGGGGGGGGAAGCAGGAGGTGGCCGAGGCGGCGTCGGCGAGCGCCACGCCTCGCCTCTGCTCGTCCTCCTGGCAGAGGAGGAAGAGGACAAAGGAGGAGGAGGTGGGCTGGGCCGGCTGGGGAAGCTGGGCCGGCTCTGGTGGGCTGCACGGTGAGGCCAGGTAAGCTCTGTTCTTTTTATTTTTTTCCTGTTCTGTTTGTTTTATTTAATATCTTTTGCCACTGTTTTCAAATTTAAACAAATTCAAAACAGTGCCAAATATCCTCTGAATAATTTATGTTGCTAGATGGACTTTTCCAAAAAGCTCATAAAATATTTCAGGGTATTTGAAATTATATTCTAATTATATGAATATAATTCAAATTCAAATAGCTAAAGATTTAAATTCAAAGTCCCAAAAATAAATCCTTAAAAATGTTCAATATTTTGGTTGGGACCAGAACCCTTACCAAAAATTATCAAACATTTAAGAAGAGCCTTTTGGAGCAATGAATGAGATTTCTAGGGTTTTTGCCCCTCTTTTATTTAGGGTTTTGAGGCTTCCAATATTCCTCAATTCAAGTTTCAAAAATATAGACATGATGCACACATGAAGTTAACCTAGAGCAATGCCTGAAGCTAGGGATGTGACACGCACTTCGAAACTAGAACCGTTAATAAATTTTGAGCTTGCGTCTCGTCACATTCCAAATTACTCCATGCTATATTGAATTGCAAACATGTTCACACCGATCACAACCTAAACGGGTTCCCACTTAGGAGTGTATTAGTACCACGCTATATTGAATTTCAAACCTGTTCACACCGATCACAACCTAAACGGTGTCCCACTTAGGAGCGTATTAGTACTCGGTTATAAATACTAGTATGCCAAAATGACTGCACATTCCTCCTCAACTCCTCATCCACAAAAACAAACAAGTCATTCAGCATCCTTCCCTTGCGTCTGCCATGGCCAGCGTGAGTTCTGGGTTGAGAGATTGCCACCAGGGAGAGGCGAGCATGGAAGCGGAAGCACGAGAGATGTCCCGCCTTGCTGCAAGAGCAGCCGACATGTCTCGCCGCGCGGAAGTAGCAGCACAGAGGTCCCATCGCGCCGCTGAAGTAGCACGGAGGTCCCGCCACGCCGTCGATGCAGCAGACTGGTCCGGCCACGCCGCGGAAGCAGCAGAGATGTCCCGCCGCGCCACGAATGCAGCAGAGATGTCCTGCCGCGCTGCGGCGGCCTGAGAAAATTTCTCGCGGGCTGGCGACGACTGTTACAGGCGCATGCATGCGATCGTCCATAGCCAGATGGATCAGATCTCCGGCTGGGCGAGGTTGCACGACGACGTGAAAGTCTCATTTGAACAGGCTACCGGCGTCATCCGGTAACTAAGGGAAGGCAATGAGAGGGTCCAGGCCGAGCGCGACCTGCTGAGGGAGAAGATCGTCCGAAGTGGAGACCAGCAGGAGGAGACCAGTGGCTTGTTGAAGAGGACCGGCGTCATCGTTAAGAAACTTATGGATGAGAATGACATGCTCCGCAACGAGCGCCAAAGGCTGGTGGAGGAATCCGTGGATGTTCTAAAGCAGCGTCTTGAGGACACAAAAGAGCTCATCGCCGCTCGCTGCAGAGACTAATTCCCGCGGCCTGCAGCAACGCATCAAGAAAGTAGAGATCAGCGAGCCAGATCCTTGTCTTCCTTCTTCTTTTGCCCTTGTGTATTCGGGCGTAGCCGCATGTGGCTTTTTTAATTATCTTTCTAATTATGTAAGACAATTAATCGTCCTTATCTTTCTATGGAATATCAATGTTGCGAGGCTGGAATGAAGAAAACTCATGTTGTGGCGACCCTGGCGTTGCTGTTCTTCTACTTGCTGTTGGGCTTCCTTCAGTTTCCTGGTTTCTTTTGATGTAATAATCGATTTAGGATGTGGATTGTATCGTCGGTTGTGAAATGTTGGGTTCTAGCGCGGATGTTTGGCCTTTGTTGGCCTCTTGGGATGTTGCGATTTCAATCTGGTAGCTTTTAGTCCTTCGTGTTAGGCTGGAGTTGTGCTGAACTTCTTGTGAATTGTGGTGGTTTTCAGCAATGAAAATTGGAAGGGGCAAGCCCTTCTTTGATCAAAATAAATAAATTAATCATCCTTATATATTCATCAGTCTTGCTATAAGTCACAGTAGATGCTATATAGGTCCGTCGGATCTTACATCAAGATCCGTGCTTTCAGATTTTCTTTTTTCTCTCTTAAATCTCAGTCGAGTGAGACATAGCCACGCCATTAAACAGAGGCTCGGGCGCCATTAGTGGAGACCTTGGAGAGAGGTTGACGGCAGATGGAGGTGAAAGGGCTCTCCTCCCAATAAGTGCGCGCAGGGGTCTGATCGCACGCCTCTTGTACTCAAATAGCTACCCTACACAGCGCGTCCTAGCTAATAAAAAATGGGGACGCATGGCGGCAAGTAAATGGTACTAGTAAGTAGAACGCCCACGGTTTCAATAATACTTGTGTTTCCGATTGTAACATGACATCACTTGTTCCAAAATGACTTTGTTGATTGTTAACGTGTGCACCTTCGCAAATCGGACTGCAAATTTACCACAGCATGTTGGTGCCATGTCATGACACCAAGCCAAGTTTCATTATTTTCATGTGTGTTTTGGATTTACAAGAATTAGAAAAACTAAGTTTCATAATGTTTCCAACCCAGCCACGACGCTCGGAATTTTGAATTTCATTCCCATTTCTTGCATGGAACCTAGAAATTTACCCGAGGACACACATGTGATTTTTCAACCAACTTTGGTGCACTGGAACATGTGCTTGCATTTCAAATTTGAATTATGCACACAAAGGTGACACGTTCCCTCCCAGAACCACGAGCCTTCTTGAGAGAAGCTCCGATTTGCAAGAAGCTTATACCAAAATTTGTTCCTATTTGGCCAATTTTTTTTACCACGGCATGGTACCACCATGACATGACACCATGCCAAGTTTCATGATTTTAAAACCAAGTTTCTCAAAGTTCTCGACCGAGCCACGATGCCCAGATGTTTGAATATTATTATCATTTTTTGCATGGGACCTAGTAGAAATTCACCCGAGGACACAAATGTGATTTTTCAACCAACTTTGGTGCACGGGAGCATGTGCTTGCAGTTCAAATTTGAATTATGCACACTAAATGACCAAAAACTCAATTAATGTGTAAATAAGGCCAAATGAAGCTGGAATAATTCCAAAATTTAATAGGGCACTCATGTAGTTCTATGTTGCCTTTGTAAATAAACTCAAGGGGGACAACGTATATCATTTCCCACTCAAAGGTGGCACGTTCCCTCTCAGAACCACGAGCCTTCTTAAGAGAAGCTTCGGTTTGCAAGAAGCTTATACCAAAATCTGTTCCTATTCGGCCATTTTTTTACCAGAACATGATAGTACCATGACATGACATCCATGCCAAGTTTCATGATTTTCAGACGTGTTTTGGATTTACAAGAATTTTAAAACCAAGTTTCTCAATGTTCTCGGCCGAGCCACGATGCCCAGATGTTTTAATTTTATTCTCATTTCTTGCATGGGACCTAGAAATTCACCCAAGGACACAAATGTGATTTTTCAACCAACTTTGGTGCACGAGAAACTCAATTATGCACATTAAATGACCATAAACTCAATCAATGTATAAAAAATGACAAACGAACCCAGAATAATTCCAAAATTTAACAGGGAACTAATGTAGTTCTATGTTGCCTTTGTTAAGAAACTCAAGGGCGGGGGGGGGGGGGCAGCGTATATCGTTTCACGCTCAAAGGTGGCACGTTCCCTCTTAGAACCACGAGCTTCCAAATCGGCCCAATTTTTTACCACAACATGTTAGTGCCATGACATGACACCATGCCAAGTTTCATGATTTCCAGCTGAGTTTTGGATTTACATGAGTTTAAAATCTAAGTTTCTTGATGTTCTCGATAGTCATGATGCCCAGATGTTTGAATTTCATTCTCATTTCTTCCATGGGACCTAGAAATTCAACCAAGGACACACATGTGATTTTTCAACCCACTTTGGTGCACCGGAGCATGTGCATGCAATTCATATTTAGATTATGCACATTAAAAGTCCAGAAACTCAATTAATGTATAAAAAGGCCAAATGAACCTGAAATAATTCCAAAATTTAACAGGGCACTCATATAGTTCTATGTTGCCTCTGTAAATAAAATCAGGGGTTAGGCAGCGTATATCATTGCACACACAAAAAGGTGACACGTTCCCTCTTGGAACCACGAGGCTTGTTGAGAGAATCTCCAGTTTTGCAAGAGGCTTATACCAAACTTGTCCCAATTTAGCCAAAAATTATATGTATGAAAACAGGGTTTAGATTATCCCGAACATCTCGCTACCTAGACCAATAATGTACTATGATTTGAATTCAACATAAAATGGATACAAATATTTGAATTGGAGAGCGTATGGTACATGTAGTTCATAGTGAAATATGATTACTGCTATATGCATGTCTTTTTGTTATCAAGATAATATTTCAATTATTGTATAACTTGACAACAATCGTATTCAAATAAGGAATATTGATTCAAATTTAGTCCATATGGTAGATGACAATATATATGTTCACATGATGGAGTAAAATGTTCATATATGATGGAAGATCAAAATGTACGACTACATCAATTACAAACCGCAAGGTCACCTAATGATATATTCGAATTGAACATAACGTGGATTCAAAAATTTAAATTCGAGATCATGGCATCTGTAATCATATAAAAAGGGACATTACTCTTTCTTTGGTGAGAATTGATTTGTTTTTTGTTGTTGTTGAGGGAAGTGCGAATCGATTTGGTACTGTGCAGGGTAATCTTGTTCTCCCGATTTTTTTTACATTTTTCTTGTAGTTTTTTTCAATGGGATCTATAGCAATATAGTAAAAGGGCACATGACTCTCTTGTGTCTTGTATGAATTGTTTTTTTACACGTTAAGTTTGTTCTGCCGAACAAGGAATCCGCACCTTGTTATCCCGAAATTTTCAAGCTTGAGTATCTTTTGTCTCACCTACTTTGAAACTCCCGCTTCTTCAACCTGCGCCGTGCCTTGTTATCTCGAAATTTGGATGCGCGCGAGAACTCCCTCCTCATCCGAATCGCTCCCATAGCCCAGACACGCAAAATACCCCTTCTACCCCTCAGCCGGAAATGAAGCTCCACGTCGCGGTGTCAAAACCAGTGGGGGTACGCTGGTAACTTACCCTACATTTCGGACAAGTGCGTCCCTAAGCTTGGCTCCCCCCTCCCCCTTCGCCCCCCCTCCCATTCGTACACCGAGGCTGCCAAAACCCGCGAAACCCCATGCTCCTCCGTCGGCCTCCCGACCGCCGCCCAGCCGGAGACTCTTCCCCGAATACGTCGTCCACCGCAATAGCTCGCCATCCCTCATCCACCGCACGGGATGAGGATCCATCGTCGATCTCGTCGTCCCGCTGGATCAGCCGCCCCGTCCTCCACCTCCAAGGAGCTGCCCCGATGTTCGCCTCGTCTATCGCGCCACCTCAATCCCCACAGCATCGTATTGACCTGCCCCACTGGAACCGCAGCACCCTCACCAATTCCTCCGATGAAGCCGAGGCCAACTCGGTGCCACCAAGAGGTTTTGCACTCACCGCTGCATTTTATCTTTTATTCGATCTCACGGGGCTGCCGGTGCTCGATACCAAGCAGACATGGCGTCTCCATCGACGGCACCGTCGCCGGCCACATCATCCACGGCATCTCCCCCCATGTCGTTGCTTCCTCGGCGGTGACTTCCACAACGGCACTAGCTGCAGCCACTTCAGCTCTCGCTCGCGATGCGGCTCTGTTCTTGTTGTCGGTCACGCTGCTGCATTGCTCCTGCTTTCGTTCGTGCTGCTGCTCTCCTCTTGCTCTCGCTTGCGCTGCTGCTGCTGCACGACCTCCGGCAGCTACAGGAGTTACTACTTTAGCAGTCGCTCGTGGTGTTACTGCACAACTTGCTCTCTGCTAGTGCGTTCGCTGCTCGAGCGTCTGCCGATTTAGATCACTGCTTCTCTGCTACTAGTGCTCGAACGCCCTAAACATCTATTGCAATGCTCTGTTACTAGTTCAATCAGTTTCGACAGTAAAATTCAGTTTCGACTGTGAAGTTCAGTTTCTTCAGTTAAGTTCAGAGTGAACAGTACTTACAACATCTGTCGGAGCGGCCGTGGCGCGGCTGATGCGTTTTACATCTAGCACTTTTTGGTGATGTATTTTACATCATCTATTGCAGATGATATTAGGGTCCCACTTCATATTACCGTTGTCTGTCTTGTCATGCTTCAGCCTCGTCGCCGTACACCTTAGCGGAGCTGCTCCAACGACAGAACCATCCATCACAGCGGAGCAGTACCCTCAGCGCCGTTTCCAGAGTCCTAGGATCTTCTTCCCCACCTCCGACAGTCACACCAGCATCATCACCATCGTCCACGTCCAACCCAATGATGTTGAGGTCCACAAGGCTATGCCAAAGAGGTTGTACACTCGTCGCATCACTTTGTTTCTCCATTCCTCTGTTCTTCCAATTCATGTGAGCCAAAAACCCAGGTTGACTAAAATCCTATGTTTCCAAATGCTCTGTTTTGCACATGCATTCCTATCATATTCCTGTGTTTTTCCTGTTCCTGCATTTATAGAATCCTCCAATTCTAAGGAGCCCTTACAGATTTACTTCATTTTCAGATTGGCGTCAAAGAAAAGTCTATGTGTTATGTCCTGCTCCAGCCGTGCCGTCCTCCACCCCACCTGAGGTGCACCATCGACAGAAGTGTTCACTGCAGTAGAGATCCCCCCTGCAGACTTTCTTTCGCCGCCTCAGATCATCTTCCCCGTTGCCGGCAGCCACGCTAACTGCATTACCATTATCGACTGAGCAGATGAACCTGAGGACTACACAGTTCCGGAAGAGAGGTCGCAGTCTTTCGTGTTTGCTTATGTTATACATCGGTTATTATTACCTACTACTTTATCATTCAATCTTGAGTTTTGAATTGCCCATGGGTCTCATATCGAGCCAGCGACGAATAGTATATGTCTACTATCTGGTTCATCTGGGGTCTTCTATGTGGTTCATGTTGGGTGGGCAACAAACAATAGATGATCCATTGTCTATCTTTTTAAACTGAAGCTATAATCTACCTACTATCATTAGTTTTGGATCCATTCACTCGTTTGCTACCATCAGTCTTGATTTTTGCATGCACCCCTTAGGCCTTACAAAATCTAACTATTTTTTATTATGCACGTCAGATATTGTACACAATCGTACTGAACATGTAGAGAAAAAGAGAAGACTGTTGCCTGCGAATATAATGTCATGCAGACGCTGCTCCATGGTGGGTGAAGTGCCCCCCCCCCCTCTCCTGCATTTCCAGATTGTATTCCAAAGGAAGATAATTGTTCAGGTGGAGATTCAGAAGGAGCCGACCACGCCTGTTTACCACCTGAGGTGTTTGCTCTAACCTGGCATGCTGATGTTGGTCATATCATGCATATGGCGCCTTGCATTGCTTACATTATACATCTTATATGTCATCATCTTAGTTTAGATTTGCTTTGTGTGAATGGCACCTGTTTGGTTTCTATATCATGCTCCCACCATTCCTAAATATTTGTCTTTTTAGAGATTTCAACAAGTGACTACATACGGAACAAAATGAGTGAATCAACACTCTAAAATATGACTATATACATTCGTATGTGGTAGTCCATTTGAAATCTCTAAAAAGACAAATATTTAGGAACGGAGGGAGTATATGGGAATTATGCAATGCCATCTTCTTTAGCCAGGCATCATATACGTGAATCATGCAATGCCATCCTCTTTAGCCAATCATCGTATATGTGAATTGTATCGTGCCATCTTTTTTTCCATAATGTATTCCATTTGTCTACAATGTTTATACATTCATCTACTCTTCCTGTGCATCAGCCATTTGAGTCGGTCATGGGAAAATCTGGAGTGAAAACAAGGTCTTCTGAGCAGTCAGTGCTACTTGTCGATGCAGATTTCTTGCTGGTTACAGATAGCTCCTAAGAGGAGGATTCAGAGAGAGATGACCAGACGTATCCCCCCCCCCGAGGTGCATGCTCTAACTTGGCTGGGTTATATTGCTCATATCATGCATATGGTGTCTTGCATTGCCATGCCATCTGCTTAGATTAGACATGCTTTGTGTGAATGCCTCATGTTTGCTTTCTATATCAGATATGTGAATTATGCAATGCCATGTTTTCCAGCCAGTTATCATATATGTGAATTATGCACCGCCATGGAGCCAGGCATCATATATGTGAATTATCTCATGTCATATTTTTTTCATTATGTATTCCATTTGTGGACAATCTGTGTATATTTAACCACTCTTCATGTGTATCAGCCATTTGAGCCGGTTATGGAAAAATCTGGAGTGAAAACAAGGTCTTCAGAGCAGGCAATGGTACCTGTTGAAGCATATATCTCGATGGTTACAGGGAGCTCCTTAGAGGAGGATTCAGAGATAGATGACCAGTCCTATATCCCACCTGAGGTGTATGCTCTAAGTTGCAATGTTTATATTTCTCATATGATGCATATGGTGTCTTGCATTGCTTAGTTTATACATCATATGCACAATATTGAATTCTATCTGCTTAGTTTAGAGATCATACATGCGAGTGCCAGCTGCTTAGTATATGAATCAATTATGTCAATTATATCATGTCATCTTGTATACTTAGACAACATGTATGTGAATTATTTAATCCCAACCTATTTTAGAAAGACATCATATAGTTTTGTCATGTCATCCTGTTTAGGTACTCATCATATGTTGAATTATGCCATTATATCCTGTTAAGTTATCCATCATATATCTGAAACTGTGTCATGCTATCCTGTTTAGTTAGGCATCATATATGTGAAATTGTGTCATGCTGTCATGTTTGGTTAGACAACATATATGTGAATTACCACATCTGTCTATCATACAATGTCTGTATGTTCATGTCAGGACCCCATGTCCAAGTCACATCGATCTAGCCGGTAACACCTCATATCACTTTGCGGCCTCACGCACGGTATCCCACGGGTGTCGCCTTACCATGGCCCGGGACCGTTTGCGCCTTTTGGCTCACGTATATGATGGTGTCGCTAGCATCCATATGACAAAGAACCCGGGCCCACATGGCTAGTCGTGAACCCAAAGCGGCACAGACCTATGGAGACATGCATACATGAATCACATCGAGCATGTCGGTCATCAGCGAGTGATTCCGGGCTGTAGCACTGGGCTAACAGGACTCCGGGCAACCCGGGCTGTAGCAGGCTAGGCAGGACTCCGGAGGTCACCGCGTGACATTTCCCCGAAGGGACAGACATAGGAACGAAGTGAAACACATGCCGGCCAGTCAAGTGTCCTGAGCAGTAGTGCTGGGCTAGCAGGACTCCGGTGAACCGGGCTGTAGCGGACTACTATGGCTCGAGGAACACTAGACTACATTTCCCCATAAGAAAGGCTGCCAAGGATAAACAACTAGATTGTCGGATCCCACTCATACCAAGCATTTCAATCATACACACAATATGCCCGATCTGAGTACATACAACATGGCATCACAACAAAACTCTACAACTCAAGTACTTTATTTAAAGGCTCCAGAGAGCCATACATAACATGTTCATACAGATAGGGGTCACATGACCCGACACTCAAGTCATACAATCATACAAACACAAGCGGAAGCAACTAGTCTGAGTACAGACACAAGAAAGAAAGAAGGCTTCTCGAAGCCTGTCTATCTACATAGGGCCCTCCATGGCCAGGATCACCACCTAGGTGGCTAGTCACTCATCGACATCGAGGTCTACGTAGAACCCATCGGAGGGGGCGGTGTTGTCGTCTGAAAATAGTAATTAAGCAAACATGAGTACAAAGGTACTCAGCAAGTCTTACAACAGAACCTACTATACATGCTCATTCTCAAGAAGGTGGTGGGGTTATTGCAGCAAGCCAGCTTTGACTCTTGGCTAGGCTATCCTACGGAACTCCACTAGTAAAATAGTTTTCGCACACGAGTCCACTACTCACCAACACAATACTCCACCGGGGATCCTCCCTCGTCATCCTACGAGAGGGCCATCCTCGGTACTCACACTTATCTTGAGTCTTTTAGTAGTAACCGTTAACTTGTATATGAATTGTATAGGCAACCAAGTAGTCCTTTACCGCGTACGTGGCTATTCGAATAGTTTTATACCCTGCAGGGGTGTACTTCGTCACACATGTTTCCACCACTTAGCGTCTGCACACGACATATGCTCGGCAGACTTCAAGCGAAAACCGACATGGGTGTAGACCACGACCTAACTAACCTCACAAGTCTCTAGTCCAGGTTTATCGCCTATTCAGGTTTCATCCGCAAGGAAATCCGGCCGGGGTGTCCTCAACGGCCCCAAATGATGTGTGCAGGGTTCCCGAGACACCAAACGGGCGACTCGGTACACCGTTCCACGGTGTATCTACCGCATCATAGCCCACCCCTAGGGTCAGCGCTACGCATGGCCGCCAACACATAACCTACAAACACCGGAAACTAGTTGCAACTGCTGGACAGAGGACGAGATGGGTCAGTAAGTCGAGTGGGGTCATATTTTAGGGCCCAATGTGTGGTAGTAACTGAATCTTAAATCACGCATACATATCTCAGTTCTTATGGACGGTCTCAATGAAACAACCCACCATGTACTCCTACATGGCCTCTCATCGGTACCTTTACCAAAACATGTTCAACACATCCCTCACATTACCGACATAATCATATCACTCTAGCCCATCACCCAGATGAACCAGACCTGACACAACTCTAAGCATAGCAGGCATAGCAAGTTAGGAATCACATACATGGCTCAATCAACTCCTACACATGCTAGTGGGTTTCATCCAGTTACTGTGGCAATGACAGGTCATGTAGAGGATAAGGGTTCAACTACCATAGCACACAGCAATTTGAATTGCGTTGTCTTAATGCAGTAAACAAGAGCAGAAGCGAGAACATGAGTTTGTATTGGAATGATCAATGGGTTGCTTGCCTATTGTAGTGGTAGTAGGGTACTACCCTTCAGACGGATAATCGGGGTTATCCTCGTAGGCAGAACCTACCACGAGAAACACACCGAACATAATCAACACATGGCAATATGCAACAATATGATGCATGCTATGACATGGCAAGATGAAAGTGTCTTGGCCTAATGCAAGCTAAAACAGGAGGGGGTGAACTCATTTGAATCAAAGATTCCAATGTTAGCTCATTAAACATGGCCTTATTAGTGCATTACCTTATTCTGCTTAGACAACAAGGTTAACTTGTTTTGTCATGCATTAAACCATTACATATGGATAGATTGAATTTTTCTCATCATTTTTCATATATAAATCTTTGCATTTGGAGCTATGGTTGATTTTCTATGATTTTTAGAAGTTTTGGCTATTTTCTAGAATTTCCTATATAAGAATAATTCCAGTAATTGAATTAATGCGTCAGCATGACATAGGTGTGATGTCAGCGGTCAACTGGGTCAGCCAGGTCAAACCTGACTAGTGGGCCCTGTCTGTCAGTGACTCAGCTAATTAACAGAGTTAAATTAACTCTAATTAACTGTCAGTGGGGCCTGGGCCCACATGTCAGTGACTGAACTAATTAAATTTAGTTAAAACTAATCCTAAACTAATTAGCAGGCCGGCCCCACCTGTCATAGACTTAGGGGGGTCTACCTGGGCCCACACGAGGGCCAAACAGGGTCAACTCGCCGGCGTCTAGCCGCCGCGAGGCCAAATACGGCGGAGCAACGCGGGATTTGCACTCCAGTGACCAAAAGGGCGGCGGAGACTATCTACGTGATGCAGGGAGGAAGCCACGTCGAGTGGTGGCGGTGGGTGGAGCTGGGGTGGCCGGAAACGTCGCCGGGACGAGTTTGGCGGCGACCGGAGCTCAGGTGAAGATGAACTAGTCGCTAGGGGGCACGGGGAGGCACGTGGATTGGTGCGTTGAGCTCCTGGAGGTGCGGTAGGACTAGTGGACAGGGTGGCGTGGCCATTGGTTGGCCGGAGCCTCGTTGGCGATGAGCTTCGCAGCGGTGCGTGCGGGTGATCGACATGCAGTCATTACGGGGCTCGAGAGAGAGAGCGGAGAGGGTGGGGAGGTGGCTGAGCTCACGGGGGTCTCGTCGAGGCAGTCGGAGAGGTCGGGGGTGAGCTAATGCGGCGGGGGCAGCGAAAGGGATCTCCGGTGGCCGGAGTTGAGGGAAAGCTCGATGCAACGTCTCCGGGGCAAGCGAGCGCTCGGGGCTCGACCCACTCGATGTAATCGACGATGGCGGAGCTCGTGGACATGATGACGCGGCGCGAGGACGATGGAGGGCACGGCTACGACGACGGTGCGGCGACAGGAGCGTCGGCCATGGTGGGGAACGGCGAAGGGAGAGAGACAGGGGGAATGGCGTGTCCAGGGGCTGCGGGGTGCGACGTGGAGGCGTCCAGGCGTCCAGGGCGCGGGCGACAAGCAGGTGACGCCGTGGCGAGCTCGGGCGCGCCGGTGTCACCTCCCTGCCTGCTTGGCAGGGAAGAAGCAGCTGGCTGGCGCAGGCCAGCACAGTGCTAGGCCGCCAGGTGGGCCAGCTGGTGGGTTAGGTGGGCTGCGTCAGGTAGGTTTCTCTCTCTCTCTTTTTCTGATTTGTTTTCCTTTTTCTATTTTTCTGCAACTATTGGGCTTTATTAAAAATACCTAGACATCTTTAAAAATCCTGAAAATAATTAGGGGCTCTGTTTAGATTATTCCCAACAGCCCACACTTATTTCCAGAATTATTTGAGCATTTAAATTATTTTATAGCATTTAAATGCCCAAATTCAAATACTTATGATTTAATTCAAAAAAATCCAGAATGTCCTAGAAAAGAGTGCACCATTTTTGCCAGGGGTTTTAGCCCAATCCAGAAATGATGAACATTTTGTGAAGGGCATTTTGGGTTCATTGAAAATAATTTTAGTAAACCCTAGTTGTTTCCAGGGGGGTGCTGGGGGTTCTGTCTTCCCCATTTCAAATTTAAGAGGAATTTAAACATGATGCACACTCTAATGCTTGAACTAGCTAGGGTGTGACAACTCACCCCCACTCAAAAGAATCTCGTCCCGAGATTTAGGATCCTCCGGGAAGAAGGTGGGGTACTCGAGTCGAAGACGATCCTCCCTTTCCCAAGTGGCTTCTTTCTCGGAATGGTGTGACCATTGAACCTTGAGAAACTTGATGTTATGGCGTCGAGTGGTACGCTCGGCTTGATCAAGGATACGAACGGGATATTCCCGATATGAGAGGTTATCTTGTAGATCAAGCGTTTCGTGGTCCACTCCACGGATAGGATCCGCGAAGCAACGCCTGAGTTGAGAAACGTGGAAGACATCGTGAACTCTGGAAAGATGCGAAGGTAGTTCCAATTGGTAGGCAACTTCTCCTCGTTTGGCAAGAATGCGAAAGGGTCCGATGTAACGAGGAGCCAATTTGCCTTTGATACCGAAACGATGGGTTCCCTTTAACGGAGTAACCCGAAGGTAAGCCTTCTCGCCGACTTCATAAGTCATGAGCTTATGTTTACGATCATATTGGCTCTTTTGACGAGATTGGGTTGTTTTCAATTTCTCACGAATAACGCGAACCTGTTCTTCTGCTTCCTGAATCATATCCGAGCCAAAGAGTTGTCTTTCCCCGGTTTCTGACCAGTTAAGAGGCGTTTGACATTTTCGTCCATAGAGAACTTCGAAAGGAGCCTTGCCCAAGCTAGCTTGATAACTATTGTTATAAGCAAACTCCACGAATGGAAGGCATTTCTCCCAACCCATTCCGAATGAGATGACAGAAGCTCGGAGCATATCTTCTAGAATTTGATTAACTCGCTCTACTTGACCACTTGATTGAGGATGGAAGGCGGTGCTAAAAGAGAGATGAGTTCCCATAGCATTTTGGAAACTTTCCCAAAATCGAGAGGTGAAGAGACTCCCACGGTCTGAGTTAATTTCCAATGGAACTCCATGAAGAGACACTATTCGGGAGATGTATAACTCAGCTAGCTGGCTAGCGGTGATACTCTCACGAACAGGTAGGAAGTGGGCTACTTTGGAAAGACGGTCGATCACAACGAAGATGGCATTATTCCCTCTCTTGGTCCTGGGAAACCCAGTGATGAAATCCATACTGATTTTATCCCATTTCCACTCAGGAATAGCCAAAGGTTGAAGGGTGCCAGCAGGCCGTTGATGCTCTGCTTTAACACGGCGACAGACGTCGCAGCTAGCAATGTATTGAGCAATTTCTCTCTTCATCCTAGTCCACCAAAACCTCTGGCGTAGGTCTTGATACATTTTAGTACTACCGGGATGAATGGTGAGAGGGGATTCATGAGCTTCCTTAAGAATCAACTGGCGTAGATGTTGTTTCCTGGGAACCACCAAGCGGTTCTCGAAGAAGACAGCACCTCGCTCATCCATGGAAAAACATTTAGCAACTCCGCTAGCAATGTTTTCCTTAATCCGAGATATGCCCTTATCACGCTTGGGCAGCTATGATTTGATCCATAAGGTTAGGCTTCGCCACCAGGGTGGATAGAAATCCTCGAGGAACAATGTGAAGATTAAGCTTACGAAATTCCTCATGGAGAAGTGGTTGACTTTGTTGTAACATCAGGTTGTTACAATAGGACTTACGACTTAGTGCATCAGCCATGACATTGGCTTTGCCCGGGGTGTAAGTTATTCCTAAGTCGTAATCCGAGATCAACTCGACCCAACGTCTTTGCCTGAGATTCAAATCTGGTTGGGTGAAGATATATTTCAAACTTTGGTGATCGGTGAAGATCTCGCAACGATTACCGAGGAGGTAATGTCGCCAAGTTTTAAGTGCATGGACTACAGCTACAAGCTCTAGATCATGTGTGGGATAATTTTCCTCATGTGGGTGTAATTGCCGTGAAGCATAGGCAATTACCTGACGATCTTGCATGAGTATGCAACCTAGTCCTTGTCGTGAGGCGTCGCAATAGATAATAAAGTCCTTGGAGAAATCTGGTGGTACCAGTACGGGAGCAGATGTCAGGCGTCTTTTCAGTTCCTGAAAGCTGAACTCGCACTGTGGAGTCCACTCGAACTTTTATCTTTCTTGAGGAGTTCAGTTAGAGGTTTAGCAACCTTGGAGAAATTCTCGACGAAGCGGCGGCAGTAGCTCGCTAAGCCAAGGAAGCTCCGAACTTGCTTGACCGTCTCAGGTGGAGTCCAATCAAGGACAGCTTGAACTCGCTCGGGATTGACAGCAATACCCTTAACAGAGATTACATGGCCTAGATAGGTCACTTCTGGCAACCAAAATTCACACTTGGAGAATTTGGCATAAAGGCGATGCTCTCGAAGTTTCATCAATACCAGCCTTAGATGTTCGGCATGTTCCTCTTCATTCTTGGAGTAGATGAGTATGTCATTGAGGTATACTACGACGAATTTATCCAAATACTCCATGAAGACCGAGTTCATTAACCGAGAGAAGGTAGCGGGGCATTGGTTAAACCGAAGGACATAACGGTGTACTCGTATTGGCCATAACGAGTAACAAAGGCCGTTTTGGGAATGTCCCCGTTTCTGATTTTGATTTGATGGTAGCCCAACCTCAAATCCATCTTGGAAAAGACTGAGGATCCAGCGAGCTGATCATACAGATCGTTGATCCTGGGAAGCGGATACTTGTTCTTGATGGTGACCAAGTTGACAGGTCGGTAATCTACAACCATTCGATCCGTTCCATCCTTCTTCTTGACGAAGAGGACGGGGCAAGCCCAAGGAGAGGAACTAGGACGGATGAAACCCTTTTCAAGGACTCATCGAGTTGGTTCTTAAGCTCGGCTAGTTCTAAGGGTGCCATCTTGTAGGGTCTTCTAGAAATTGGAACGGTTCCTGGAACAAGGTCTATCACAAACTCAACATCCCTGTCAGGTGGAACACCTGGCAGTTCTTCTGGAAAGACATCCGGAAAGTCTCGGACTACCGGAACATCCTCAAGGTCTGGAAGGGGGTTGGCATTTAGGGAGTAAAGCTGGCGCTTGGCCACTCGAGTTAAGACATTGACTGTCTTGCCCGATGGATGAGTAAGTTGAACGGTTCTAGTGGCACAATCAATCTTAGCATAATGAGCTGACATCCAGTCCATACCCAAGATGATGTTTATGTCCGAGGACTTGAGAGCTATTAAGGATGCAAGGAAGACAAGTCTATCGACAAGAATTTCGTTCCCATGGCTTACTCTAGAAGTTTGCCATTTGGAACCCGGAGTTTGAATTACCATGGAAGTGGGCATGTCACAGAATGTCGTGTTATGCAATCGAGCATAGTTCTCGGATATGAATGAATGAGATGCTCCAGTATCGAAAAGAACAGATGCCGGATGGCAGTTAACAAGGAGCGTACCAAGGACGACGTTAGGATCCTCATGAGCCTCCTCGGCTCAAACATAGTTGACATGGCCACGTGTAGTAGTGACCGGCTTGGCGTAGAATGTCTTTCCCGCTGGCTTACCATGGCCAATGGACTTTCCAGTTTGATTGGGGTTGTTCTGGGGACACTCTCGACTATAGTGACCCGGCTCTCCACACTTAAAGCATGTCACCACATTGGGGCGTGGAGCAGCATTAACAGCGGGGCCACCATAGGGCTTGGGTGGTGCAAACTACTGGTTGGGACAAGGCACTCAAAGGATGGCCTCGGAATAAACCTGGGTGGCAGTGCCGTGCTTGGAATCCACACCCGGCGCTTCTGAGCTCCAGAGCCGGATGAAGAGCCAAAATCACGGGAGTGCTTGCGTGAAGCGTCATAATCAGTCTGGCATGTCTCAGCGCTGATGGCTTTATTGACCAACTTCTGAAAAGAGGTGCACTCGTGCAGACGAAGATTGCGGCGAAGCTCAGGGCTGAGTCCCTTGCGGAACATTGCCTGCTTCTTAGCGTTGGTAGATACTTCTTCAGGAGCATAACTTGCCAGATTCCCAAACTCGCGGCTATATGCATCCACAGTCAGTCTTCCTTGGGTCAAATTGCAGAACTCCTCCCTCTTGCGATCCATGAGACCTTCCGGAATGTGATGCTCACAGAAAGCCTCACTGAATTCAGCCCAAGTAGTAATTTGGCCGACCGGGCGCATAGCTTCGAAGTTTTCCCACCAAAGGCTAGCAGGACCTTCGAGATGGTAGGAAGCATAGGTAACCTTATCAGCTTAACCTACGTTGGCAGAACGTAGCTTGTGGGTGATGCTGTGAAGCCAGTCATCCGCGTCGAGGGGCTCGATGGAATGGTTAAACTTTGGTGGGTACAGCTTGATAAAGTCATTGATTGACACCAAGTCATTTTGCTGATGGCGTGCAGTGTTCTTCTCAATCCGCTCTAGCAGGCGGTTAGTCTCACGCTTGTTTCTTTCCGCCTCCAACATCACTTCGGCCAGAGAAGGCGGGTGAGGCAGATTTTCACTCCTAGCTGCACTGGCTTCCCCCTGCTCCGGGGCAGCAGGGTTGCTGCGGGTGTTGACCATCCTAGGAGAAAACAAGACAACGGTTTAGATAAGGATGGCTCAAACTTAGCAAGGAAGTGCAGAATGTAATGGATAACACGGAATGCAGAGATGTTCATCCGTATGTCATGGTAATATAAAACTGCCATATATATACCAACGGTCATACACACCATATTTAGTTTAGTACAAGCCCAGGCTACAGTACAACTATGATGAAAGACGTTACATCTCATCGGAGGCATTCCAAGCTCCTATACATTGTTTGTCTACACCTCCAGAATTGATTACACACAAAGTCATATTCCACAAGTCACGCAGGACAGTGGAGATACAACTATTACAATACTGGTGATACTACTACTAACTCAGACAGCTCCGTAGTAGTCCTCATAGAAGTCACCTCCATAGCCTGGAAGTTCAACATGATCATCCGGGAACAGACGGTCCTGAGGAGCTTGTGGACCAAAAGGGCTAGGATGAGGTCTTGGACCAACAAACGGTGGCCTGCGGGGACCATGGGGTGGGGTGATGCCCCCCACGTCACGCCAATCCACCATGTCTGGCAGAGCAGATCTCACAGGATACAGATCCCTTGTATCCATACATCCAGCTTGCACCACAGGTGCAAACCGAGTCAATGTGGCCCAATGATCAACACGGGTATTAAAAAGCTCCAGCCTCAAGGACCGATTCTCTCGGTCCTTATCTTCGAGCATCTCGGCAGTGGTCCGAGTTAATGAGTCCTCCTGAGTGGAGTCAGCATATATAGCCTGAAGATACCCTTGCGCTCCCAGAAGTGAAGCTGGCATGTAACGAAAGTCAGTGTTCCGAAGCAGGCCAGTCCGGACTCGCATGATGGTCATCATGGAATAGGCAGTGGAGGGGCTCGGTAGATCCAGGATAAGAAGTAAATATCCTGACGGTGCACAAATATTGGCTTTGATTAATGTCTCGGAATTGCTCTTCGATGGTGTATTCGGGATACCAACGGTAACCCGTCTCGATCATTACCCGGACTAACATAGCAGTATGACCGGGCATGTCGAGGCACCGGGTCAGGCGAAACATTTGGTTTTGAGCACGGTTGGCCATCTGAAAGCACAACCACAATGCAAAGACATTAGAATTTCTAGGGAAAATTGGACAGCATAACAGCTGTAAATGCTCAGAAAAGATTTGAGACATCCACAACAATTTGCAACACCACTCAACAACATCATATCAAGGTTCTGATTCAATTAGCAACATACTAAAAATAGTAGAAACTGTACCGAGGCTTGTAACAACAATCCTATAAGCTACTACGGATTAGTAACACGTGAACCTGATAGAAGAAGAGAGCCTAGTCCTTAACCCACGTTGAATGAGAAGAGAATGACTCAGATCAGAGGACATAAGGTAAAGGAGTAAAAGAGCCTTACGTTCCCTTCCACAATCAATTCCCCTACATATAACTAAAGCATTTCTAGACTCGACATCGACCAGTTTGGCTCAACGAACCTACAGGCAGTCTGGCTCTGATGCCAACGCTGTCAGGACCCCGATTCCAAGTCACATCGATCTAGCCGGTAACACCTCATATCACTTTGCGGACTCACACACGGTATCCCACGGGTGTCGCCATACCATGGCCCGAGACCGTTTGCGCCTTGTGGCTCACGTATATGATAGTGTCGCTAGCATCCATATGACAGAGAACCCGGGCTGACATGGCTAGTCGTGAACCCAAAGCGGCACAGACATATGGAGACAGGCATACATGAATCACATCGAGCATGTCGGTCATCAGCGAGTGATTCCGGGCTGTAGCACTGGGCTAACAGGACTCTGGGGAACCCGGGCTGTAGCAGGCTAGGCAGGACTCCGGAGGTCACCGCGTGACATTTCCTCGAAGGGACAGACATAGGAACGACGTGAAACACATGCCGGCCAGTCAAGTGTCCTGAGCAGTAGTGCCGGGCTAGCAAGACTCCGGTGAACCGGGCTATAGCGGACGACTATGGCTCGAGGAACACTAGACTACATTTCCCCATAAGAAAGGCTGCCAAGGATAAACAGCTAGATTGTCGGATCCCACTCATACCAAGCATTTCAATCATACACACAATATGCCCGATATGAGTACATACAACATGGCATCACAACAAAACTCTACAACCCAAGTACTTTATTTAAAGGCTCCAGAGAGCCATACATAACATGTTCATACAGATAGGGGTCACATGACCCGACACTCAAGTCATACAATCATACAAGCACAAGCAGAAGCAACTAGTCTGAGTACAGACACTAGAAAGAAACAAGGCTTCTCGAAGCCTGTCTATCTACATAGGGCCCTCCATGGCCAGGATCACCACCTGGGTGGCTAGTCACTCGTCGACATCGAGGTCTACGTAGAACCCATCGGAGGGGGCGCTGTTGTCGTCTGAAAATAGTAATTAAGCAAACATGAGTACAAAGGTACTCAGCAAGTCTTACAACAGAACCTACTATACATGCTCATTCTCAAGAAGGTGGTGGGGTTATTGCAGCAAGCCAGCTTTGACTCTTGGATAGGCTATCCTACGGAACTCCACTAGTAAAATAGTTTTCGCACACGAGTCCACTACTCACCAACACAATACTCCACCGGGGATCCTCCCTCATCATCCTATGAGAGGGCCATCCTCGGTACTCACACTTATCTTGAGTCTTTTAGTAGTAACCGTTAACTTGTCTATGAACTGTATAGGCAACCAAGTAGTCCTTTACCACGGACGCGGCTATTCGAATAGTTTTATACCCTGCAGGGGTGTACTTCGTCACACATGTTTCCACCACTTAGCGTCTACACACGACATGTGCTCGGCAGACTTCAAGCAAAAACCGATGTGGGTGTAGACCACGACCTGACTGACCTCACAAGTCTCTAGTCCAGGTTTATCGCCTATTCAGGTTCCATCCGCAAGGAAATCCGGCCGGGGTGTCCTCAACGGACCCAAACGATGTGTGCAGGGTTCCCGAGACACCAAACGGGCGACTCGGTACACCGTGCCACGGTGTATCTACCGCATCATAACCCACCCCTAGGGTCAGCGCTACGAACGGCCGCCAACACATAACCTACAAACACCAGAAACTAGTTGCAACTCCTGAACAGAGGACGAGATGGGTCAGTAAGTCGAGCGGGGTCATATTTCAGGGCCCAATGTGTGGTAGTAACTGAATCTTAAATCACGCATACAGATCTCAGTTCTTATGGACGGTCTCAATGAAACAACCCACCATGTACTCCTACATGGCCTCTCATTGGTACCTTTACCAAAACATGTTCAACACATCCCTCACATTACTGACATAATCATATCACTCTAGCCCATCACCCAGATGAACTAGACCTGACACAACTCTAAGCATAGCATGCATAGCAAGGTAGGAATCACATACATGGCTCAATCAACTCCTACACATGCTAGTGGGTTTCACCTAGTTACTGTGGCAATGACAGGTCATGCAGAGGATAAAGGTTCAACTACCGTAGCACACAGCAGTTTGAATCGCGTTGTCTTAATGCAGTAAACAAGAGCAGAAGCGAGAACTTGGGTTTGTATCGGAATGATCAATGGGTTGCTTGCCTGTTGTAGTGGTAGTAGGGTACTGCCCTTCAGACGGATACTCAGGGTTATCCTCGGAGGCAGAACCTACCACGAGAAACACACCGAACATAATCAACACATGGCAATATGCAACAATATGATGCATGCTATGACATGGCAAGATGAAAGTGTCTTGGCCTAATGCAAGCTAAAACAGGAGGGGGTGAACTCATTTGAATCAAAGATTCAAATGTTAGCTCATTAAACATGGCCTAATTAGTGCATTACCTTATTATTCTTAGACAGCAAGGTTAACTTGTTTTTTCATGCATGAAACCATTACAGATGGATAGATTGAATTTTTCTCATCATTTTTCATGTATAAATCTTTGCATTTGGAGCTATGGTTGATTTTCTATGATTTTTAGAAGTTTTGGCTATTTTCTAGAATTTCCTATATAAGAATAATTCCAGTAATTGAATTAATGCGTCAGCATGACATAGGTGTGACGTTAGCGGTCAACTGGGTCGTCCAGGTCAAACCTGACTGGTGGGCCCTGTTTGTCAGTGACTCAGCTAATTAACAGAGTTAAATTAACTCTAATTAACTGTCAGTGGGGCCTGGGCCCACATGTCAGTGACTGAACTAATTAAATTTAGTTAAAACTAATCCTAAACTAATTAGCAGGCCAGCCCCACCTATCATAGACTCAGGGGGGGTCTACCTGGGCCCACACGAGGGTCAAACAGGGTCAACTCGCCGGCATCTAGCCATCAGCGAGGCCAGACGAGGCAGAGCAACGCGTGATTTGCACTCCAGCGACCAAAAGGGCGGTGGAGACTATCTACGTGATGCAGGGAGGAAGCCGCGTCGAGTGGTGGCGGTGGGTGGAGCTGGGGTGGCCGAAAACATCGACGGAGACGAGTTTGGTGGTGACCGGAGCTCGGGTGAAGATGAACTAGTCGCTAGGGGGCACGGGGAGGCACGTGGATTGGTGTGTTGACCTCCTGGAGGTGCGGTAGGACTAGTGGACAGGGTGGCGTGGCCATTGGGTGGCCGGAGCCTCGTCGGCGACGAGCTCCGCGGTGGTGCGTGCGGGTGATCTACATGCAGTCGTTACGGGGCTCGAGAGAGAGAGAGAGCGGAGAGGGTGGGGAGGTGGCTGAGCTTACGGGGGTCTCGTCGAGGTAGTCGGAGAGGTCGGGGTGAGCTAATGCGGCGGGGGAGGCGAAAGGGATCTCCGGTGGTCGGAGTTGAGGGCGAGCTCGGTGCAGCGTCTCCGGGGCGAGCGAGCGCTCGGGGCTCGACCCACTCGATGTAATCGACGACGGCGGAGCTCGTGGACACGATGACGCGGCGCGAGGACGACGGGGGGCACGATTACGACGACGGTGCGGCAACAGGAGCGTCGGCCATGATGGGGAACGGCGAAGGGAGAGAGACAGGGGGAATGGCATGTCCAGGGGCTGCGGGGTGCGACGTGGAGGCGTCCAGGCGTCCAGGGCGCGGGCGGCAAGCAGGTGACGCCGTGGCGAGCTCGGGCGCGCCCGCGTCACCTCCCTGCCTGCCTGGCGGGGAAGAAGCGGCTGGCTGGCGTGGGCCAGCACAGTGCTAGGCCGCCAGGTGGGCCGGCTGGTGGGTTAGGTGGGCTGCGTCAGGTAGGTTTCTCTCTCTCTCTTTTTCTGATTTGTTTTCCTTTTTCTATTTTTTTGCAACTGTTGGGCTTTATTAAAAATACCTAGACATCTTTAAAAATCCTAAAAATAATTAGGGGCTCTGTTTAGATTATTCCCAACAGCCCACACTTATTTCCAGAATTATTTGAGCATTTAAATTATTTTATAGCATTTAAATGCCCAAGTTCAAATACTTATGATTTAATTCAGAAAATCCAGAATGTCCTAGAAAAGAGTGCACCATTTTTGCCAGGGGTTTTAACCCAATCCAGAAATGATGAACATTTTGTGAAGGGCATTTTGGGTTCATTGAAAATAATTTTAGTAAACCCTAGTTGTTTCCACGGGGGTGCTGGGGGTTCTGTCTTCCCCATTTCAAATTTAAGAGGAATTTAAACATGATGCACACTCTAATGCTTGAACTATCTTGGGTGTGACAGTTCAATTTATTTTCTTGTTTATCAGCCATTTGAATTGGAGGGGGTGATGGCAGTATCTAAGGGAGCAAAAACCCGTTCTTCACAAAAGACAGTGCTACCCGTCGATGCAGATAGAACCATGGTTGTCCTGGCCCATAAACTAGCCCCACCACACATAATCGAGACTCTTCCAGATTGCACACTTACACCGTTGGGCAGAGAACCAGCTACAACCCATCTAACTGCAACCCCAGTGGATAGTAACCCACTTATAGTTGACAAAGCACCATGTCCACCACAGAGTACCCCCACACGAGCAGTTTGTAAAGCTACTGCAGTGTCCAAAGCACGAAGACCACCACAGTTAACCCAAAATCCACGTTTAAAGCGGAAGAGCAACTGTTCTCAGGTCAGATTCCGTAGCTATGGTCCATACTCCTTTGCTGTTGCATCACTGTATTTACTCATACCAACTACTTTCGAATTTGAAGGATTCAATTGAAACTCCAATGGCACAACAGGTATGTTTAAACCTATTTCTTTAACTGGATTGATGTTCTAACTTCTTGCTCTATGTTGATTTCAGTTTAAGTTGTATAAATAGTTATGTTCTCATGTGATGCACATTACAAGTGCTGCCAACGCTGTGTAGTTGCTCACACTTATATTTTGTCTATGCTGTTGTGTCTTAAAAATATATGAGTTGAACTCTGTCTCTATCTTGATTAGGGAACATAAACTAGAATGATATGGACAATACAGTGACCATAGTACATAGATATATGTTTGTTTCATGCTGTTATCCTGTCCACCTTACTACTGAACCGGTTTACCAAAATGAGTTTGGTATACTACAAGCTAAACCTGTGATGTGTCTGCTTGTTTCTCTTGTAGTATGCAAACAGAATATTGGAGAAGAGCACCCCACTATGCAATGGTAGAGAAAGTAATGCAGATAAGGTTCAAGATAGTGAGACAACCCTGTTGGTCTCCAAGAAAGGTGATAAAAACGATCTTGTAGACAGTGAGAAAACCCGACAGTCCTGCGTTGATGTAGTGTTCAAGTTACTGGCCAGTACCGCTGGCACAAGCTCTTCGAACTCGCTGCCTAAATCACTTCGGCTTCTTCAGTCTCAGCTACAAGCTGAAAGGCATCAGTCAGCTGTGCTGCGGCAAGAAGCCGAAGGACTGAGGAAGTCCCTGCAGAATTCAGATGCGTACTTTCTTGTGCAACAGCAAGCGCTGGAGGATTTAAGCGCCAAACAAGAGAAAGTTAATAAGCTTGCTAAGCATCTTGCTAGCATTATGGGTACCCAGGATATTGTTTCTTGAACTCTTCTGAAGCGGTTTCAGTTCTGGACTTGTTTTGCTGTGGCGTTTATATGCTGTTGTGTTCCCTATATTTGCACTGGTGGCAAACTTTGATGCCCAGTGGATGTAATATGTGTAATAGCCGTGATAGCCTAGCATAAGTTGCTTGCTTATTTATTTCCTTGTTGTCTTGTTTATTTGTTTGCTTGTAGTCAGTGCGGTTCTTTTTCCGTGGTTTGCTAGTGGCTGCAATAACCTATTTTTGAAAACTAGGCCACAATAACCATGGGCTAATATTTACTGTAGTGACACTGGGCCTCCTACGGGCCGTAGAAACAGTGGGCCTTCTACGGGCCGTAGAAACAGTAGGCCTTCTACGTGCCGTAGAAACATTGGGCCTTCTACGGGCCGTAGAAACAATGGGCCTTCTATGGGCCATATCATCAATGGGCCTTATACGGGCCGTATGATCGATTGGCCAAACATGGGCCAATAACAGGCCGCATTATGGTCGTAAACGGGCTAGAGTTGGAATCATCCGTTCATGGGCCGACCATAATGGACCATCATTAATAGGCCGTATTTGATGACGCTATGAAAACGGCCCAACGTATTAACGGACCACAAACGGGCCGACTGTAACCACGGGCTGAATTTGGCCCACAAGCAGAAAATGACAGTAATGGGCCGTAAGTAAACGAATGCTAGAAATGAGCCCAAGAATAAATGGGATTTAAGAAGGCCGAAAGATAACATGGGCTGGAAACGGCCCAACTGAATAACGGGCCCTTAATGGGTATAAAGTGATACACTATTCATTACAGGCCAGTTTCACCACGGGTCGTTAATGGGTGTAAAGTGATACACTATTCATTGTGGGCCAGTTTCACCACGGGCCATTAATAGGCCAAGAGTTACATAGGGCCTCATATGGGCCAAAACATGTCATGGGCCATACATGGGCCAGAAGTGAAAATGGGCTGGAATCATATTGGATGGCCCAGATGACACTACTGGGCCTAATTCGGATAGGGCGTAACGGGCCTTGGTTTAGCGGGCTGTAAATGGGCTATATGCGAACATGCCGTTAACAGGCTTTCCATGGGATGGCCCACCACCTTTTGAACAAGTCAAACGGGCCGGCCTTTTCACAGGAATGGGCCTCTGTTGGGCCATGCCACGTGTCGACGTATCATAGGCGCCTTCTGTCCAATGAGTGGATGACATCTGTCCCAACGATGAGCCGACATGTGTTTCCTCCAGCCAATGATGATTTTACACGTGGAAAATCCCCATTGGTCGGGGCTGTTAACAGGTTATCGGATCCAAAACCCGACCCGATAGCTTAAAGGCGTTCCGTTACGGTGGATGCCATGTGTCGGTCACCCTTGACGAAAGCACTTCTATGACGCGTGATTTATCGTCATGGAAGTGGACACTTCCGTGATGATAATTTTGGTAATGTCATGGAACACTTCTACGACAGCACAGGTATGACTATCTTGATTGTGTCATAAAATCGTCATGGATGTACATGCATGACAAAAAAACGCGACCTATTGTGACAAACACGTATCATCACGGAAGTGTATTTTTTTGTAGTGCTTGTTCATGCAAATCGAGATAGGTCATGGGGCGATGAGCTGGTAGGCTGGATAGGTCGAGTTCTTCGCACACGCCCCAGAGTTTAGACCTTTCTTGGGACTGCGGAGCCCTAAATCCGACAGCCTCCATCTGCTGGCGCCACCCATCAGAATCGATGCTCATTCAAAGAGGCGTCCCCTCGATAGGAAGTGCGTGTTGGGGAACGTAGCAGAATTTTAAAATTTTCTATGCATCACCAAGATCAATCTATGGAGTCATCTAGCAACGAGGGGAAGAGGAGTGCATCTACATACCCTTGTAGATCGCGTGCGGAAGCGTTCAAGAGAACGGGGTTGATGGAGTCGTACTCGACGTGATTCAAATCATCGATGACCAAGTGCCGAACGGACGGCACCTCCGCGTTCAACACACGTACGGTTGGGAAGACGTCTCCTCCAACTTGATCCAGCAAGGGGGAAGGAGAGGTTGATGAAGATCCAGCAGCACGACGGCGTGGTGGTGGAAGCAATGGTGATCTCGGCAGGGCTTCGCCAAGCGCAGGGAGACGGAGGAGTGTCACGGGAGGGAGAGGGAGAGGCCAGGGGCTTGGGGTGTGGCTGCCCTCCCCCCCACTATATATAGGGTGCCTAGGGGGGCGCCGGCCCTAGGAGATCCAATCTCCTAGAGGGGGCGGCGGCCAAAGGGAGTGCCTTGTCCCCCAAGGCACAGGTGGCGACCCCCACCCCTAGGGTTTCCAACCCTAGGCGTAGGGGGAGGCCCAAGGGGGGTGCACCAGCCCACTAGGGGCTGGTTCCCCTCCCACTTCAGCCCATGGGGCCCTCCGGGATAGGTGGCCCCACCCGGTGGACCCCCGGGACCCTTCCGGTGGTGCCGGTACAATACCGATTACCCCTGAAACTTTCCCGATGGCCGAAACTTGACTTCCTATATATAAATATTCACCTCTGAACCATTCCGGAACTCCTCGTGACGTCCGGGATATCATCCGGGACTCCAAACAACTTTCGGGTTACCGTATGCTAATATCTCTACAACCCTAGCATCACCGAATCTTAAGTGTGTAGACCCTACGGGTTCGGGAGACATGCAGACATGACCGAGACGCTTCTTCGGTCAATAACCAACAGCGGATCTGGATACCCATGTTGGCTCCCACATGCTCCACGATGATCTCATCAGATGAACCACGATGTCGAGGATTCAATCAATCCGTATGCAATTCCCTTTGTCAATCGGTACGTTACTTGCCTGAGACTCGATCGTCGGTATCCCAATACCTAGTTCAATCTCATTACCAGCAAGTCACTTTACTCGTGCCGTAATGCATGATCCCGTGGTCAACCACTTGGTCACATTGAGCTCATTATGTTGATGCATTACCGAGTGGGCCCAGAGATACCTCTCCGTCATACGGAGTGACAAATCCCAGTCTCGATTCGTGCCAACCCAACAGACACTTTCGGAGATACCTGTAATGTACCTTTATAGTCACCTAGTTACGTTGTGACGTTTGGCACACCCAAGGCACTCCTACGGTATCCGGGAGTTGCATAATCTCATGGTCTAAGGAAATGATACTTGACATTCAGAAAAGCTATAGCAAACGAACTACACGATCTTTGAGCTAAGCTTAGGATTGGGTCTTGTCCATCACATCATTCTCCCAATGATGTGATCCAGTTATCAATGACATCCAATGTCCATAGTCAGGAAACCATGACTATCCTTTGATCCACGAGCTAGTCAACTAGAGGCTCACTAGGGACGTGTTGTGGTCTATGTATTCACACATGTATTATGATTTCCGGATAACACGATTATAGCATGAACAATAGACAATTATCATGAACAAAGAAATATAATAATAACCATTTTATTATTGCCTCTAGGGCGTATTTCCAACAGTGCGGTGATCATGGCAACATCCTCAAGCATCACGGTTATCTCCCAACTCGAAGATGGAAATTGTGCGTCTCCTCCTCCACCAATCCACAAGTGAGGTGATTCCTGCAACATTGAGGTTCGGTGTCGACCGGCTGGCCAGCTGAATGAACTGGAGGAGTCATGTCTGTCTGATGTACAGTGTGTATGTTCGGATCTACGGTAGGGTGCGTTGACTGCAAATTAAAATTTCCTACACACAGAACAACCAAGATCATGCTACGGGAGATGGATCACAGATCATTACCACTAGATGCGCAGTGGTGTGTAGCGAAAGAAGAGTTGGGGCAGCGCGTCCGTGTGGTTCATGTCCTCCTCGTCTGATCTCCCTCAAACAGCCGGTCGTGGATCCCGCATACTGGTTTGCCGGTGCGGTGCAAGTCCACTGCCTCTAACGGTATCCCCGTGTGCAGGAGGAACACTGTGCGACGGACAGCTAGGTCCGATCACACAATCGGTGGCGAGTGGAGGTGGCTATTCGCAACACATCTAAAACCTAGTGATATCGTCGAAGCGATCAACCGAATGAGTGTGCCGCAACCCCACTATATATAGGCACTCCTCATGGGCTCAACACTTGGGCCTCGCACGGATCCTAAAGCCCAAAGTCTATTCCTCCTGGATCCAAGTCCGAGTAGGATCACATCCGACTCGTGCAGTCGTGTCCACCCTCATAGGTTCCCTTAGGTTTTCGTTCACTTGGTCGCGAGCCAGGTCACATCCAGCTCGTCTAGTCGGTAGCAGCCTCTAGCAAAGCGTGCTGACTCCAAGTGTCGGATGAAGCTAGTTAGGCGAACTTGTACAACATGTCACACTTCTATTCCCTTTGCCACACGATATATGTTGTCGGGCTCAAGGCGAGTATGTCATCCTTGTGCTAGCCCGACCTCTTTCTCGTTCTATTGATGCCGACCGCAAACCAGATTATCTCATAATCCATGTCACATGGCCATGCTTATCCTGGTCAGATCACACGAGGGCCCAGAGTATATCTCTCCTGGTCGGAGGGGCGAATCCCATCTTGCTCGACCATGTCTCGCAGCATGGCTCTCGACAAGCCTGAAACCTACCTTTGAAACTACCCAGACACGGAGTAGCGTTTGGTCGGCCCAAAGCAGGCCTGTCACCATCCCGAGTACATGCACCAGCTCAGGTCTTAGGACATAGAACATATGTTGTACTAGATACTCACAGATGACATATCGCCGCGTCTCATTGTTGGGTCTGTCCGACTCGGACCATACCTCGACTCGGATCCGACCATGTCGAATCCGACTAGATCCTTCCAACTCCATATTATCCGGTTAGCATCCAATGATCCATGGCCAGTGAGACAGAGCCATCCACCATGTCATATGCTAGTCTAGTTGACTACGCGTCCACACAATCCTTTCGACTAGGGGCCTTTTATGAAAGTCATCATACAATGCATAGTCCCACAAACAAGTCATGTACTTGTTGATACACATCATTGATAATGTCCAAGGACTATCTTTATTCATAAACGCATTGGAAATATCATCATACATGATTGCCTCTAGGGAATATCTCCAACAGTGTACTACTCATCATAGTGCATGGCACTCGACGATGCCCCATGAGACCGAATCTTTAGAGGTAAAAGCAACTGCAAACAAGCAAGTCAAAGTATTACCTACGGAGCCTCTGTTTGAACTAAACACAAATTTCAAAGTAATAACTAGTATGATTATTACCTGCTTCTTCTCCGACAATATGTTGGCCGGTGTTGAGCATCATAGTAATCATCGAGAAGCCTAACATATTTCAAACAATAAAAATATATGAGCATCATTTCATATGTGACCAAACTAACATCCTATGCATAGGATAAATATTCACATGCGTCACCATACTTCCTATGCTAAGTACAAACGTGTCGGCGTCCTGGGAATGGGGGTGCCCAGACTTGCCTGCCTGGGGCCCACGGTGTGGCTCCACCAAGGGCCCGGTACGGCCCAAATTCGGCAGCAACAACTCAAGACCCTCGCGAGGGGGACAAGCCTCGCGAGGCGGACGACACCAAGACCTTCCTAGGGGCGGCCTCGCTAGGCTGGCTCCTGAGGAGCAAAGATATCTATGCAGGGGGCACCTCGCGAGGTTCACATGACGTGAGCCGTGACGACCAAGGCCAGGCGGGCGCCAGTGGGCGCAGTGTACCAGTTTCCTCTTTGGTGCTATAGAGGCAAGCGTAGGCGAGGAGTCCTGAGGTATCAGGCAAAGGTTTCCATATCGGTGTAACAAGACCAAGAACAGCAGAACGGCAGGATGGAGGTCATCACGAGCCCACAACAACGTCACCACCAGAGCCTTTGGCAGGCGAAGATTAGTTTTGTCAGGACAACTTGTACTAGTTGTCTCCCTTCAAAATTGGTTGTTTTGGGATACCTTCCCGCCTACATTTGGGAAGAGGATTGGGGCGTCTATAAATAGGACTAGCCACCACCGTAGGAAGGGAAGGGGAAAAGACTTATCTGGGATCGGATCCATTCCATCCTCACATCCACCAGCTCATCGAGCTCAAGAACACCTCTCCTCCTGAGGTTGTTCATCCACTGTACTAGTTCATCCTCAGCCCTAGAGGCAATCCACCACCACACTGGAGTAGGGTATTACACCACGTGGTGGCCCGAACCAGTATAAACCTCTGTGTCTTGTGTTCTTTGGGTTCATCGAGCTAGGCCATGGAATCGTTGCGTAGGCAGGTTGGGGAGAAAGAGTCCTTCGCGCGCACCCCAGAGTTCAAACCTCTCAAGGGTCTGCAGAACCCCGAATCTGACAAAACTGGCTAACTACTTCCTATGCATTATTTCATATGTATTCATCTCAACAATCTACAAATAGGTACTAAAAAGCTTTATAAAAAATATTGACACTGGTTTGACAAATATTTGACATGTACTTGAATGAAACTCTACCATGTGAAAAGAAGGTGTTTTCTCACCTTCGTATGTAAGCATCTACACAATCTCAACCCTAAACAAGTATTCTATAAGCAACCATCTAATGTAATTTCATATGTGATTATTAATTCATATGTACATACAAATTCCTATGCATGTGATTTACAATACAAATCAACAATAATAATGTTCTCGAATGTTTACAAGTAATCTACATAGGCTAAATCAAAACACATTCATTATATTTCCCATAGAAATTTCAAATCAATCATAAACTAGGGTTTAACCACAAACATGAAGAATGGGGAAGGTTTTTGGATAGAATGAAGGGGATCAGAGGAGATGACCTTCTAGGATGGATTGGGCAGCAAATCCACGGGCAAAATCTTCAAATCGTAAGGATTTGGGAGAGAGGATTGAGAGGGGGAGAGGAGAGAGCCGCCACCGCCGCCGCTCTCCGTATCATCCACTGGACGAATGGGTGGGTGGGATGGGGGAGGGCCGGCCCGCTGCAGTTACTAAGTGGCCCTTTGCGCTAGGCGCTACACTTCATAGCATAGCGTCTGTCGGCTAGGCGTTGCACGACAAGGTGTGGGGCCGGGCCTGGATCAGGGTTGCCATGCTGGCCGGATGTGTAGAGCATGTGGTATGGGCGCTACACAGTGTAGTGCAGCGCCTATGTGTTGGGCGCTACACGAAAGGGTCACCTGGATGAATTTTTTCGTACACAGTTCAGTTCGTGGAATACTTTTGTCCATAGGTCAAATTTGTCCATTTTTTCCCATGCTGGTGTATCTCTTTTTACAGAACTGCTCCCCTGTGCGTCAGCCCAGCCCACGAATGAAACGTTTTTTCACCGTTGACCACTTAAATTAGTACCGCGGGTTAATTACCTAAAACAACATAGAATATTTTGTAAAAATGCCACGACAGTGAGCGGGCTGAAGCAATATGTGCTTTATTAATAGGTAAAGACTAGCACATATGCCCGTGCGTTGCAACGGGAGAAGTAACTAACATGTTCACTGAAATGTTTATTAATGCGACGCGATAACATCCGAACGGTGCCACCTGACAGTAGCAGGGAGACGCATGCGGAAATGCTTACCCGTTCAAATCTACAAATCTACAGCTCCCTTTGTTCAGGTCATCTCACGGATTTTTTTAAAATGGATTACTTACGCAATATTGGTGAACTCCAGAAATATTAAATTATAACTGTAGGGCCTCTCGATCATAGAAACAATCCCGAAATATGTTGTTACTCACAATCTTGCTTAATTTGTATTAAAGCGGCCAACCATGCAAATCCAGAAAATTATTTAATTATACCAATTATCCATCATAGCCCACAAATCTATTTAACACCACGTGTGATGCCACCTTCTTTATCAAGACTACTCCATAGCAATTAATTAAGTTAATTAAGGTTAGGCCCTAAAGAGGATTTTAAAGTTGTTAACATGAACAATTAATAGCACAGTTGGAAACTATGCATTTTTTGGCCAAATTACATATAAAAATTATTTTAATTCGAGTTACGGTTGCGAAGTTATAGCAGAATCATGTCCAAAATATTCTTTGTAAATAATAAATGCCATGGATCTAAACTGGATGAAAATAGAGCGAACCGGGTCTAGTGTAACTGATTGTATAGAATACTAACCAGCGCCCAGCCTCGCGAGACATCGGCTGCTGGAGTTGGGCCGAAGCGCAACAGAGAGCAAGGAAGGAGGGGACATATAATGGCTATTTTTTTTAAATAATACATGTTTATCAATTTTCAGAAGTAATACGCTGATTAATTTTTTATAAAGATAATACATAGTCAGCAAGGTGGCAGACGATTTGATTCCTTTCCGCAACAGGGAGGCCGATTGGGACTAATTAACTTACGGGAAGCTGATAGGGTCATGTCGTAGTTGCTCTAGTAGTATTTGGTAATATGTTTCGATGTGAAATATATTAGGTGGGCGTCCGAGATATAAGTGGGAACCCAGAAATGGGAAACGTTGGGGGTGAGAAAATTGGCGCATGCATAGTAATCAGCTTACGGGAAGCCAATTAGTAAGCGAATCGGCTTCCCTGTAGCCGACAGGAGCCAGTCGGCCTGCCTGTAGCTGACTATTTATTATTATTTTTAAAAATCGGCATATTATTTCTGTAAATTAATTGAAAATGTATTATTAAAAAAATAGCCACATAATGCTGGACAGCGGGTTAATTAAGTAAAATACTAGGGCAGAAACACTCCGTACTTTATTAGTAGGTATAGATATAAATATGTCCATACAGACCATAGTCTAAAAAGATTACCTCATATACATGTGCAGTCTTGCAGCAAATTGTCTATATATATACAGATATCCGTCCTATATTTGAATATGATTTTATAATTACCAATTCAACTATCATTTGTGCACAATTTATTGCTTTCGTGAATTTTGTTCAGAATATCAATGTTTTCTGAGTTGGCGGCATTCCTTGCTTCCCAACTGGAATATCTGGTGGTTGTTGTGAGACACTAAAGCTTACCGTATTTAGAAAACTATCATCACCTTTCATCTATAATTAATTGTCACAAACACCGTATAGCAGGAACAATTAGTAGCAAATCACAGCAACTCTACTTATCTCACTCTCTCACATTTATCTATCTCTCTCTCACACAATTTCTATCTACAAGAGCAGATAGCGCCAATCCCCAACATCCAGCAGCAATTTTGATTAAAAAATATACACAAGTAGCAATACACCAGCAGCAGCTAGCCCCAATTCGTCCCTTCTCCTTTTCAGCACAACGAAGCAGCCAACGGCCTCTTCTCTTCTCCACAATGCAGCAAGCCCAGGTTCCCTCTCCTCTTGCCCAGCGAGCCCGCTCCTGCACAGAGACTACATGACACCGCCCCGTCCTCCACCCACAGCAACGCCGGATTCGGCAGGCCCCTGCTCCCGTAACGTACTCCACCTCCGCCCAGCGACTACCTAGGCGCCCCCTGCTCCGGTGATCCGCCTCAACAGATTCAGCACGGGTGCGCGCGACGGCCGCCGGATCCGGCACGGATGCAAGCGGTACCGCGCGGATCCAGGCAAGCAGCGGTGCCCGCTCCCCTCCTGTGTGTTGACTTCGGGTGAGGAGGCTCGAGGATGAGACTGGAGGAGGGAGAAGAGGAGTTGAGCGACGCGAAAGAGCAGCTTGGCGAAGGAGAAAGCTTGAACACGTGGACTGTGTCAGAGTTGAAGCATGAGTCGACGAGCCCTCAGCCCTGGCCGTGATGGCGGCGGCGTCGTAGAGGTGCTCGTCCGTACCTTACCTTCTGTAGGCTCTGACCAAACCCCGTGATGCCCAACCGCTGTCGCGTTCGTGCTCCCGAGATGCCGTCGTGGCCAGACAGTGCTCCGAGCCACCACCGCAGCCGCCGTCGTCTCTCTTTCATCTCGATCTACCAAGCCCCGAAGCTTGAATTCCGGTGGTTAGATCCATGCTCAACCTGAGCTCTATTGATTTATCCCTTTTTAATTGATCGGACTATTGATCGATCACGTTCCCTTTTACTGCTCTGAATTCCATCCTATTGGTATTGGAATCAGACCGAATCGTTAGGGAGGCCCAGACGGTAAAGATTGTTTCCCTTTATTCCATACTACGTGCAGCGTCGATTTCCTATTTCTATCTATCGCGATGTCCCGCGTGCAGTGTTCGGTTTCCTTTTTCTATCGATCAGGATGTTCTGCGTGCAGCGTACCTTTTTTTGCATGTAGCGCTCGTTCGGTTTGCTTTTACGTCGAGAAATCCTTCTTTTCGGTCTGATCCATTACATAGATCAATTTTTAAAGGTCAGCCATCAATCTTTATAGTTAACCCAAAATCAACGGATATAAAGAGGCGACGGGTAAAGAACTATGAAAGCCTCCGTCCTTTATTATCAGATAAAGATAAAGACAAAGATAAACAAAAAATCATGTCCTATGATGGCGCCATTCATCGGCCATCCCGACGACATGCCCCCGCCGCCGAGCTTCTCCCTCATTCTCCATGCAGTGCGCTGTTCCTAGGACCTCCGCCATCTCGAAGCACTACTTCCCCAAGCTCCAGAAACCACCCCACCTCCTCTGCTCCGATGTATTGGAAGCCAAATCGAGCGTGTTAGGCTCCCCTCTACTTTGTTATTCTTCTGTTACTATTCTTCGCCCGGCAACCACTGAAATTGTCGGTAACAGATAGTTTGATAGCAAAGTAATTTGTAACGATCAAGTAATAGTAATGGTAAAAAAAGTGTAACAAGGTAGCCCAATTCTTTTTGTAGCAAATGATAGGTCGGAACGGTCTCTTATAATAAGCAAAGCGTTCTTGAGGACACACGAGAATTCCATCTAGTCACTTTCATCATGTTTGTTTGATTCGCGTTTGCTACTTTGATAATTTGATATGAGGGTGGACCGGTGCTTGGGTGCTGTTCTTAATTGAACAAGCCTCCCACTTATGATTAACCCCTCTCGCAAGCATCTGCAACTATGAAAAAAGAATTAATATAAAATCTAACCATAGCATTAAACATATGGATCCAAAATCAGCCCCTTACGGCATAGCGCATAAACTAGGGTTTAAGCTTCTGTCGCTCTAGCAACCCATCATCTAATAACTACTCCACAATGCATTCTCTTAGGCCCAAATATGGTGAAGTGTCATGTAGTCGATGTTCACTTAACACCACGAAGGGAATCAACAACATACATATCATCAAATATCGAATGAATACCAAATTCACATAATTACTTATGACAAGACTTCTCCCATGTCCTCGAGAACAAAAGTAACTACTCACACAACATATAAATGCTCAAGATCAGAGGGGTATTGTCGTGGGAAATCATAGCCACCTATGGGGCCATGAGTCCCTTTCTGGTTCGGCGGGGGGATGGCACGTTGCACAAAGAGCGGAGGAGTGTGGGACAGCACAACAGAGATCAAACGAGCAGTTTTACCCAGGTTCGGGCCGCCGTGAGGCCTAAAACCCTACTCCTTCTTTGGTGGGTTGATGGTGGAAAAATGGTGGTGGACACAGCACACTCGCCCGACAAGGTTGCCTCGAGGCGACAGTGGCTACGTGCGTATGAGTGTGTCGGGGGTCTGGATTAGCCAACCGACCAACCAACCCTGTCTACGATTGCATTGGGGCTCCTTTTATAGATCAAGGGGTCACCACAGTGGCAAATTAGTCTTTACGTACTGATTAGACAACAAACAGTGCTATCACACCTAACTCTGCACGCTAACAGAGCACATTAAATGCACCACTCGATGTCACATCATAGCTTGTCCGGCAGGCCCTGCCGGGCTGTTTTGCCAGCTTCGCACCTGCTTGCTTGACACGTCCCAGTACGGGTGTCATATGGAGGTGTTTGTTGTAGGAAGTGGCTGCCATGTGGCAAGAAGCAGCCACTTAGTCACTTAGGGGCTTGACACCGCACTAATCGATGACTTGGATTGCTTGTGAGGTGGAAGAAAGTCAAGTACAACACAGGACTGACGGGGTGGGGCGAGCCAGAGCAATGGTTAAAATGGGCTGCATGAGGGTAAGTGGAGGAAGGGCGTGAAGCCGTGAATAGGATTAATTCGGGGACCTGCTTGATCCTGCTTTGAAGCAGGATTCACCAAGTGCAACTTTTGTCGAATGCTGATGAGATCAAATGGCCCATCTTTGGCAATGGGGTTTGTTCTGCTAACTCCACTTACGAGTTTTAATTCAGAACTTGTATCCATTTGCCGCATGCACGCATCTCAAGAAGGTCTGGAGTGTTAAAGCAGAGGTGAAAATTGAATTCTTCGTCTGCATCGATTAAAAAACCCCGGTGGGGAAAATAGGATGCATGACATATATATTCTTATGTTGATATTACCTCATTAAAAACCTTGATAAGAACCATGAGAGTAAACTCATAAAGGGAAAAAAGTGCAATACAATGTTTGAATAGGTTATGATTCAGAGAGACACTCCCCTTGATCTTTGCAAATCTCAACCCGAGCATCTACCGCAGCTCATCTTAGCCCCTTGATGTTGATGACTGACTCTTTGACATCATTTTCGAGCTGGCGTCTGCTGATGTAGCCCCTACCAACTATGTCACGTTCGTGGCTCAATGGTGGGACAACCACAGGTGTTCCTTGCCTGTTGGAACCGCTATCGCTTAGACGGAATTCCAAGTTGTATTCCACATGCCAATGTCGAACCACCATGGTTAGTCACAACGTCCCCGTTTTCCCCATTCTTTTGAAGTCATCCATTATCAACCTCATTCTGGGCATGGAATGGTTTAAGACACATACTGCTTCAATCATTTGCGCCACTAAAACCGTCCATCTACTACCTCCATCAAGTGAGAAGTGAGCTATCATGTTCATCTTGTTCGAAATGATGAAGCACAGACTTATTCCTTGAATGCGTTAAACGCTTCTCCTCTTGTGAGAATTGAAAACACTCTAGTCGTTTGTGAATTCCAAGGTGTCTTTTCAAAAGAACTACCCAGTCCATGACCTTGAACTTGTTGTAGTTAAATTTGCACTAAAGTTGTGGCGACATTACCTTTTTGGTAATCGTTGCGAGATCTTCACCGATCATCAAAGTCTGAAGTATCTGTTTACTCAACTAGATCTGGATCTCCGAAAGCAACGGTGTATGAAAACGATTCCAGACTATGACTATGTATTTCTTATACACCGGCAAGGCTAATGTAATGGACGATGCCCTGAGTCGCAAGTCTTATTGCAACAACCACATGACTTATAAAACTCAACACTTGCAAGATGATCTCACTTACAGAGAGCATTCGATCCTCGTTCTTGTTCAAGTTGAACGCCGCTCTCGCTTGAGGGCTATCAAATTCTTAAATTTCATGGTCAAATCATTCTGAAGATGAAGCCACTTGGGAACTCGAGGATCATCTTCGAGATGAATACCCAGTTTTGTTTTCGTCTACCTCCTAAAATCTTGGGACAAGATTTCTTGTAGTGAAGGAGATTTGTAACGCCCGGATAATTGAGCTACAGTAATCCCCTGCTAATGATGTCAGGTCATAATTTTATTGTTGCTAGGTCCCAGGCTGGTTCAAACCAATTCAAATTTGAAATTTAAAATAAAATCAAACAACTAAAGTTTTCAAATGTCAAAACTAAAATGTTTAGAGTATTACAAATATTCCATAACTAATTATGGTGGTGAACCAACATTTCTTTGCAAAGTATTTAAATGCCCTTTGGTGAAAAAAAAAACAGTGGCTATAACAAATAATTAAATGCTTTTTAAAATTATAAAAATACTAACTAGCTGATTTAAGTGCCAAACTTAAATCTGGCAGAGTCCTAATTTGTGACACTAATTTAGGTGCAAGAATTGTATTATATAAGACTAAAACTATATGGAAAGAAATTAGGAAACAGAAACTATTTAAAAGGAAAAGAAAAGCTATATAGAAAGCAACAAGGAAGACTCCCCTGAATCCCCCTGGGCCTTAGCCCAACCAGCCGGCCCAACGTCCCAGCCATCCTGCTCCCCCTCGCGGTCGTCTTCACCCTTCGACCGACCGCTCGGTCGCGGTCGCCACCCGACCAGCTCGCCGGCATCATGGGCGAGGGGATAAGATCCCCCGATGCCTCGGGCTCCCCTCGCCCTCTCCCACTTGCCCTCGCGCTCCCCCTCATCCACTCCCCCTTCCCCCATGCTCTTCTCTCCCCTCCCAGATCCATCGTCTCTCTCCCCTTCGCTACACCGAACCGCCATCGCCATGGCCAAGCTCACCGGCGTGGCCTCCGTCACCCCACGCCCTAGGCTCATGTCCAATAGGTCTTCCGTGCTCCTCTGCTTCGCCTACGCCCCTGGATCGATGAGGAGGACCACCAGCGCCATCGCCCACTTCTTCTTCTTCCTTGGATCATCACATCGTTCGCCGTCGATCCAGCCAAACCTCTGCGCCCCTAAGCTCCCGCCGGCCACCGTGTGCTTCAACATGAGTTCTCTCTCGACTCCACTGTTTCCCACTTTCAGTTTGTCGCCGTAGCCGTCGTAGTCGAGCGCCCACAGCGGGCTACGTGGACACGCTCACTGCGTGATGGCCGCGCCATACAGGCCTTCCCACGGGCCCCTCCCGCGCCCTGGCACCTTGCCTCGCGCAGGCTCGCAGTCGCCTCTCTGCTCCTGCCATTGCTGCCCACTGCTTGCGTTGTGCTACTGCCTGCCGCTGCTGGTCCCGTGCGCGCCGCGTCGTCCCTCACCCCGCCTCCTGCCCCACGCCCGCCGTCACCGAGCCAGCGCGCCGCTCGTCGCCTTTGCCGCGTGCCCGCCAGCGCCCAGCCGCCCCATGTTGTCGTCTGCTGCAACTCCGTCCACCCATGCGCTTGCCCCGCTCACTGCTACACAGCGCTGCCCGCACTCGCCCCTCCTCGTGCGACGCCTACTCGCCCCGCGCCGCCTCCTCTCCCGCCCCACCACGCCGCCGACGATCCCCGCGGCTACCTCCGTCGTCCGGCGTCAGTGCCGTGCCGCACCGGCGCCCTCACGCATCCCCCCTCTACCGCGCCCGCCCGCCCCCGTTACGCCCGTCGCCCGCTAGGCCCGCCGGGGGTATGACAGCTGGAGCCCGCCCCTGTTCTGTAAAATAAAAATAAAAAGATATAAAAATAGATAATAAAAATAATTATAAATTAATTAGCTTATTAATCAATTAAAAAGTTAATTAACTTATTTAACAAACTATTTAATCTACAATTAGTCAAATGAACCAATGACAGGGGCCCCACCCCCTGTTGACCAGTCAAACGTTGACTGATCAACTGGGACTCTGTTGGTGTCAAAACCGGTGGATCTCGGGTAGGGGGTCCCGAACTGTGCGTCTAGGTCAGATGGCAACAGGAGACAGGGGACACTTTGTTTTACCCAGGTTCGGGCCTTCTCGATGGAGGTAATACCCTACTCCTGCTTGATTAATATTGATGATATGGGTAGTACAAGAGTAGATCTACCACGAGATCAAGGAGGCTAAAACCCTAGAAGCTAGCCTATGGTATGATTGTTGTGTATGGAGTTGATCCTCTACGGACTATAACCCTCCGGTTTATATAGACACCGGATAGGGTTAGGGTTACACAGAGTCGGTTACAATGGTAGGAGATCTTGAATATCGCATCGCCAAGCTTGCCTTCCACGCCAAGGAAAGTCCCATCCAGACACGGGACGAAGTCTTCAATCTTATATCTTCATAGTCCAGGAGTCCGGCTGAAGGTATAGTCCGGCTATCCAAACACCCCCTAATCCAGGACTCCCTCAGTAGCCCCTGAACCAGGCTTCAATGACGACGTGTCCGGCGCGCAAATTGTCGTCGGCATTGCAAGGCGGGTTCCTCCTCCAAGTCCTTCATAGAAGATTGTAATCACCAAGAGTAGTGTCCGGCTCTGCAAAATAAGTTTCCACATATTGCCATAGAGAGAATAATATTAACACAAATCAAATCTGCTGACGTATTCTGCAGTGCGCCATCACACTACAGCCAAGTCCTTTATTCGAATCGTTTTTACTTTTCCACCTCAGCATGTTTCGCGAGGCGGTTTCCTTGGCACGTCTTGTCAAAGCAGAGATCGTGTACCCTTTTTACGGGATTCTCATTAATACGGATGTGGGTAACCCAACCGCGCCATTTATCACGGCTCTCGGGAGGCAAGCGAGTTTTATTAGGCAAGTGAGGATGCATAACCGCATCCGCCTATATAAGGGGATAAGGATCCACCCTATTTACCTATGCCTTCTACCTCCCTTGCCTACCCATCTCCCGCGCACCCGAGCTCCAGCGCCCAAGCCCGCACTTCCCACCTCAACCTTCTCCAGCAATGTCCGGAGCGGGAGGCAAATGGATGGTCTCCACCGTTACGGAGGGCAAAATCAAGAAGCTAATGAAGGTCGGGTATCTTTCCAAGGACATCGCGGACCGACTTCACGAGGAGGGACAGCTTATCCCCACCCCAAGGCCCCATGAGAGGGTGGTATTTCTCCTCCACTTCCTCCACGGACTGGGTTTTCCACTCCACCCATTTGTCCGGGGGCTCATGTTCTACTACGGCCTGGATTTCCACGATCTGGCTCCGAACTTCATCCTCAACATCTCGGCGTTTATCGTCGTGTGCGAGGCCTTTCTCCGCGTCCGCCCCCATTTCGGCCTCTGGCTCAAGACTTTCAACGTCAAGCCCAAGGTGGTGAGCGGCAGCCAGGCGGAGTGCGGAGGCGCCATGGCGGGCAAGATGGCCAACGCCCTATGGTTTGAGGGCTCTTTCGTGGAGACCCTTAAGGGATGGCAATCCGGGTGGTTTTATATCACCGAGCCATGCGATCTGGAATGGACCGCGGTCCTTGAGTTCCGATCCGGACCCCCCCACGTGGCTTGTGTCCTGGAAAGAGACGGGCCTGTCGTGGGGCGACGAGAAAGAGGTGACCGGATTGCAAACATGCATACAGTCCCTGGTGAACAAGCCAATCCGGCTTGTCAATATAATCCAGGTTATGCTCGTCCGCCGGATCCTCCCGTGTCAACACCGATATTTCAATCTGTGGGAGTTCGACCCGACGCAGCATCAAACCCTCAGCAGGCTCTTCGACACAACGTACGAAGATGCCTGGAGGATGCTATTCAAGGGTGCCGAGGCTCCCGCATCCGCTTCCGAGGACCGCGGATACAGCTCGCAGCGTCATGCTAGCAAGGTATGCTATCTACACCTGTTACAGGATGTTCAAGCTTTTTTCATAGTTTGACTCTATGCGGGATCTAAACTCCCTTGCCTTTGACAGGCTTGGCGGGCGATGGCCGAACCGATTAACTGTCCGGCTCCGCTGCCCGAAGACCCAGCCCCAGCTCTACTGGTGAAGCTGCTGACTCCGGCGCCTTATATGGTGCCGGAGAAGAAGGCCAAGAAGAAAAAGACCACGGGGACTCGAAAGAGTACCCGTAATGTGGTGTTGTCGGACTCGTCATCCGGCGAGTCCGAGGCGCCCTCCTCCTATGCAAACGAGGAGGAGGAGGAAGAAGAAACCTCTCCCCCTCCGGCGGGGGGAGGAAAGAAAAGGAAGGCCACCCCAGTGGGGGGGGGCGAAGGGGCCAAGAAGAGGAAGACCCCTCTGCCGGACTACGGCCCCGACGCCGACGAGGGCGAAGAGGAGTGGCCGGACTGGGCCAGGCGTCCGGCGAAATCGTAAGTGTTTAGGTACCAGAGTAACTCATGATATTCCTTTAGTTGCACAGCTTTCCCTAATGTCGAATATAATTATGCAGCCCGCCTCGGGCCAAACTCAACGAGTCGTCGAGCGGCTCCCTGGATTCATCGGACATGAACTTTGTTCCGCCCGCTGTCTCCCCCCGCACTGCAGATGATGCCGAAGTGGCGTCGCAACGAGCTCCGGGGCAGGAGGAGGTGGTCCTGGAGGAGCCGCAAGGCGACCTCCCGGACCCCAGGAGTGAAGGGGACGAGACCCCCCAGGGCTCCAAGTCCGGCTTTGAGTCGGACACCGTGCCGGAATCTTCAACGATTCCGGACCGCGGCAGGCGGACTCCTTCGAAGAGGAGCCAGCCTTCTGAGCCGGCAGCCCCCGTCCAACCGGAGGTGCCGGACAATCTGCTGGAGGTGCTTGAAGGCGCCTCCATCGACGAGGAGCACCGTACTATTATGAGTACGGTGATCCGGAAGGTTCAGTCCGCCAAGAGCGGGCTGAATGAAGCTTGCGCTAGCCTCCTAACAGGCTTCGAGGTAAGTAAAAATATGTAAAAATATTACCGCATAGACAGTAGCCCCTGATGCTCTGTTTGGTGTTCGGAAAGAAAAGCCGAATAGAGGATGTATTAAATTTCGCAGGAGTCTAACAATAAAGAGTCAATATGCGTATGCAGGCTTCGCTGCTAGCCACCGCCGCACTGACTGCGGAGGTGGGTACCCTGAAGCAGGGGCTCGAGTGGTCCGAGCAAGAGCTCGGCCTTGCCAAGAGGCAGCTCGAGGAGAAAGAAAGTAAGAAATACCTTACAAAAAGGGTGCCTATAGAGAGGCGTGATTGCAAAAAATAGCAGGATTGTACTGCTTATTGTAGGGGCCACGACTGAGGTGGCGACCCTCAAGCAAGCGCTGTCCGAGGCTGAAAAGAAAACGGCCGCGAAGCGCACCGAGCGAGAGAAACTTGGGACTCAGGTCGGCGAGGTGCAGCAAGAGCTTCGGGCTCTCATGAAAAAACATGAGAGTTTGGAGCTTGATTCAAAGACCCAAGCGTTCGAGCTCGCGACGGCCCTTGAGGCTGCCAAGTCCGCCAAGGCCGAAGCCCAGAAGGCCCTCTGAGAGTTGGAGGGTATGAAGAAGATAGCAGCGGGTAAGGTATTCTCTATGCAAAGCAGAAATATAAAAGTAAACTACTTGTTACTTACCCGAATCCGGAGTTCTCCAGGGGCATTCGCAGATCTTCCCCGCAGCGTATCCGATGCCGCCGAATTCTACCGAGCTGAAGAGGGCAGCTCGACGGAGAAGGTGTTCTGGTCTCAGTATGCTGAGGCCGGACACCCTGTGGCCTTGAGCGACCAGCTGAAACAGCCGGTCGAACTCCACAAGGCGGCTGAACAGGCCATGAAGGGATTCATAGTTCGGCTGTGGCCCGGAGAGGCCCTGCCTGGGAGCTACTTCGGGCTGGTGCGGCGGCTGGTGGAGGCCTGTCCAAGGCTTGAGGTCATCAAGCGCTCCGTCTGCATCGAAGGTGCCCGTAGGGCCCTTGCCCGTGTAAAGGTGCACTGGGGTAAGCTAGATGGTGAGAAGCTTGTGAAGGACGGGCCGCCACCGGGGAAGGAGCATCGCAAGCCCGAGAACTATTACAAGGATGTTCTTGCGGGTGCCTGCCTTGTGGCGGATGAGTGTACCAAAGATGTAATTTTTGAATGAACTCGCTTGATTTTATCCTGTGCGCTGAAAACTTGTTCATATGCGCTAAGCAATGCTTATTGAATTTAAAATATTATTTTCTATGCGGCCGTTTATCAAAAATTTGAGAGATGGCCAGTCGTCGGCTTCTGCCCCCGTGCCACTAGTGCTGGGGTGTTCGGGGGTAAACCTGAGCACTCTTTTTCCCATAGTTGGGTCCTTCGAGGGAGGCGCTCAGCACAGCGAACCAGGCAATCGGACTATAATGCTTGAACACTCTCACTTAGCCATAGAACTTTATAATTTTAAATTTCGGCGAAGCCCCTAGTTCGGAAGACCGAGTTCGGGGCGCTGTCCACGCCTTGGCTGGGGTTATCCAGCTCCTCGCTCGAAGCGGCATAAGCCTTTAGGGACTCGAAAAACCTCTCGAACAGCGACCGGTCTCTCGCCTCATCATGACAGTCAGTTTTAGCTTTCTCCACTGAGGTGCTTAACCCAGCTCAACCAGGGCACAATCGCAGTGGTTCTCCTAGTGCTACCTTAGCCGATATAGCGGAACTTAAGGCATCAAAACATAGGAGCCGGGCAAACCCAACTATTGACCCAAATCATGATTCGGAGCCGATGCATATAGTGTTATAAGTTCGGGGTGCCGCACTTGTGAAAGTGTACGGACTTCTCACGCCATATTGAAGGGTACTGAAGCCCGTGACGTACTTGCCGTACCACAATGTACGGGTGCAACAATGTCATTAATGAACATATATATGAAAAGAGTAATGCAAAAAATAGACAAAAAGCTAAGCATTGTTTATAGAGAGGCTGTTTATCAAAGCCGAACGATACAAATAGTGCGGTAAGCAAAAGATATTGGACTATTCAGTATGTCCTGACCAGGGAAAGGCCGCAGAATTTTATTTAAAACAGGTATACCGCTCGTAACAGAGACCACCTGGGAGTTCCATAATGCGGCATGGCTTGTCTGCCTCCCTGGATCTTGCATCGTTTGTGCGGCAATCGAATTGCCGAACAGGTCGTCCGAAGTATGGAGTCCTGAAAGTAAGAAAAAATTAAAAAAAGAATCCAGCAGCCCCTAGTATGTTTTAAGCCGTATGTTGGGCGTGCCGTTTATTGTGCCCCTTCCCCTGTGCCCATGGTATTTCAAGGGCATAATTGTGTACGCGAGGTACTGGTTTCGCTAGGTCGTGAAAGCTGGGGTTGGGGTCGCATTGCTATGCTTGCTCAGAGTGTGCCAGGCGGTCCTGCTGTAGGTTACTCCGGGCGCGCTTGGCAGTGTCTGGATTTTTAATGGCCGGACTGGGTAATTGCCTAAGAAGGCTACTTTGTACCTCCGCTGCGAGAGCCGCCGTATGCTCCTCCATACGGAGGGAGCGTTCGGTGTTTCTGTTGACCGTGATTACTCCTCGAGGGCCTGGCATCTTGAGTTTGAGATATGCGTAACGCGGCACCGCATTGAATTTTGCGAATGCGGTTCGTCCGAGCAGGGCGTGGTAGCCACTGCGGAACGGGACTATATCGAAGATTAACTCTTTGCTTCGGAAATTATCCGGGGATCCGAAGACCACGTCAAGTGTTACCGAGCCTGTACAGTTGGCTTCTACACCTGGTATAACGCCTTTAAAGGTCGTTCTTATGGGTTTGATCCTTGAGGGATCTATGCCCATTTTCCGCACTATGTCCTGATAAAGCAGGTTCAGCCTACTGCCGCCATCCATGAGGACTCTTGTGAGGTGAAATCCGTCGATGATTGGGTCGAGAACCAATGTGGCGAAGCCGCCATGACGGATGCTACTGGGATGGTCCCTTCGATCAAAGGTGATCGGGCAGGAGGACCATGGATTGAACTTTGGGGCGACTGGCTCCATCGCGTATACATCCCGCAGCGCACGCTTCCATTCCCGCTTGGGAATGTGGGTTGCGTATATCATGTTCACTGTCCGCACTTGTGGGGGAAAGCTCTTTTGTCCATTGTTGTTCGGTGGCTTGGGCTCCTCGTCGTCGCTGTGCAGCCCCTTGTCTCTGTTTTTGGCTCTTAACTTGCCTGCCTGCTTGAACACCCAACAATCCCTGTTAGTGTGATTGGCTGGCTTTTCGGGGGTGCCATGTATCTGGCACAAGCGATCGAGTATTCGGTCCAAACTGGACGGGCCCTGAGTATTCTTTTTGAATGGCTTTTTCCGCTGACCGGATTTATAGCCTCTGAATCCGGCATTGACTGCCGTGTCTTCATTGATGTCGCTGTTAACGCGGCGTTTTTGTTTGTTCCGATGTGTCCTGCCAATTTTGTCCTTGGTATCCGAATTACCAGGGTTCTTTGATAAGTTGTTACTGCGAGCTAGCCAGCTGTCTTCTCCCGCGCAAAAGCGGGTCATGAGTGTCGTGAGTGCTGCCATGGATTTCGGCTTTTCCTGTCCCAGGTGCCGGGCAAGCCACTCGTTGCGGATGTTATGCTTGAAGGCTGCTAGGGCCTCTACGTCCGGACAGTCGACTATCTGGTTTTTCTTTGTTAGGAACCGTGTCCAGAATTGTTTGGCTGATTCTTCTGGCTGCTGAATTATGTGGCTTAAGTCGTCAGCATCCGACGGTCACACGTAAGTGCCCTGGAAGTTATCGAGGAATGCGGCTTCCAGGTCTTCCCAAGAACCAATTGAGTCTGCTGGCAAGCTGTTAAGCCAACGCCGGGCCTGTCCTTTAAGTTTGAGCGGGAGGTACTTAATGGCGTGTAGATCATCACCGCGTGCCATGTGGATGTGAAGGAGATAGTCCTCGATCCATACCGCCGGGTCTGTGGTTCCATCGTATGATTCGATGTTTACGGATTTCAAGCCCTCTGGGATTTTATGATCCATTACTTCATTCGTGAAGCGTAGCGGGTGTGCGGCGCCTCTGTACTGGGCTATATCACGACGCAGCTCGGAAGAGCTATGTCTGTTGTGTTCGGCCCAGCCAGATTTGTTGTATCCGGAGTGAAGATCATTGTCACATGCCGTAGGGCGCCTGCACGATCTGTAGATCGATCTTGTCTGTCTTGCCTTATCCTCCAGTATGTCTCGCAGGTCGGGCGCATTTTCCCGTGCCTTAGTTGTGCGGGGTCGGGGCATGGCTTGGTTGGAGGGCTGAGCGGCCTCTCTGTCACGGCCACGGGGTGGCCAGTCTGCCATGTCATGCGCTGGTGATGTAGGTGCTTCCTCCTTTGATCGGGGTAGCGGCCTGCGCTTCGGGTAACTCTTGGAGGGGCGTTCGAGTTCATACTCTTTGGCCGCAAGGACTTCAGTCCATCTGTCAGCAAGCAAATCTTAGGCAGCTTTAAGCTATTGCTGCTTTTTCTTGAGGCTGCTTGCCGTGGCTAAAAGCCTGCGTTTAAAACGCTCTTGTTTGGCAGGGTCTGATGGTATGACGAATTCGTCGTCATCGAGGCTTGCCTCGTCTTCGGAGGGAGGCGTATAGTTATCGTCCTCGACCTCTCAGTCTGCCGCTCTCTCATGAGGGCTGGCTTCTCCATCTTCCTGTGCCGAATCTTGCTGAGGTGGGTGTTCTTTGGCGCTATTCGGGGTAGTATTATCTCCCGTGCCGGAATCACCGTTTTTGCTTTGGCGAGATTTAGAGCGGCACCGCTGACGCTGGCGCTTTGGCTGTTTCTTGGGGGCGTCATCCCCCACTGTTCCATCGCCATCTCCGTCTTTTGGAGTGTCCACCATGTATATGTCGTATGACGAGGTGGCTTTCCAGCGCCCTACAGGTGCTGGTTCCTGTTCGTCTCCTATATCGTCGTCCATGCCGTCGATGTCTTCGGAGCCGAAGTCAAGTATGTCGGTTAAGTCGTCGACAGTGGCTACAAAGTGGGCGGTGGGTGGGTTTTGAATTTCCTCATTGTCCGTATCCCACCCTTGCTGACCGTAGTCCGGCCAGGGCTCTTCTGATAAAGAGAGAGACTTAAGAGAATTCAGGATGTCGCCAAAAGGCGAATGCTGAAAGATGTCCGCTGCGGTGAACTCCATTACCGGCGCCCAATCGGATTCGATTGGCAGGGGCGCGGGGGGCTCGGAGTTCGGAGAGGAACCCGGCTCCTCGGAGTCATGGGCCATGCGGAGTGTGGGGCTGGAGTTCGGCTCGATTGCCTCTGAGATCGCAGCCCCTGAGGCAGCGTCCAACCGCTGATCCTCGATCAGCGCAATAGGTTCCGAATCAGTGGTCGAAACCGATGCGCGTGCGGCCTCCAAGGTGCTGTTCGGCGGCAGAGCTATATCATGCCCGTCGAGACAGTGCGGCGTGCTTGGCTGTGGCTCAAATCCGTCGAAGATCAAATATCCGCGGATGTCAGCCGTGTAGTTTAGGCTTCCAAACCTGACCTGATGGCCAGGGGCGTAGCTTCCGATCTGCTCGAGGTGGCCAAGCGAATTGGCCCGCAGTGCGAAGCCGCCGAAGACGGAGATCTGTCCGGGGAGGAAAGTCTCACCCTGGACCGCGTCGTTTTTGAAGATCGAAGGAGCCATCGGGCCTAAAGGCGATGACACAGAGGAACTCTCAATGAAAGCACCAATGTCGGTGTCAAAACCGGCGGATCTCAGGTAGGGGGTCCCGAACTGTGCGTCTAGGTCAGATGGTAACAGGAGACAGGGGACACTTTGTTTTACCCAGGTTCGGGCCCTCTCGATGGAGGTAATACCCTACTCCTGCTTGATTAATATTGATGATATGGGTAGTACAAGAGTAGATCTACCACGAGATCAAGGAGGCTAAAACCCTAGAAGCTAGCCTATGGTATGATTGTTGTGTATGGAGTTGATCCTCTACGGACTACAACCCTCCGGTTTATATAGACACCGGATAGGGTTAGGGTTACACAGAGTCGGTTACAATGGTAGGAGATCTTGAATATCGCATCGCCAAGCTTGCCTTCCACGCCAAGGAAAGTCCCATCCGGACACGGGACGAAGTCTTCAATCTTATATCTTCATAGTCTAGGAGTCCGGCTGAAGGTATAGTCCGGCTATCCGAACACCCCCTAATCCAGGACTCCCTCAGACCCCTTGGCCCACCTGTCAGCCACTGGGTACAGTTCCGTGTACATTGTGCTGGGTGCGTCTAGCATTTTAGCATTTATTTTTGAATTAGTAATAATTTCAGAATATTGCTAAAACTTTAGAAAATCATAGAAAATAATCCGTAGCTCGGATGAAAAAGTTTTATACGTGAAAGTTGCTCATAAAAACGAGACAAATCCGACTACACTCTCCGTTCATCTATCATGTGCCCCTAGCATAGCGAACATGCAACCGTCCCCCTCCGTTTCATTTGTCCGAAAATGCCAAACTTCAGGAAAACTTTCCCAGATGTTTTTCCCCATAACCTATATTGTGCAACACTGTGTTAGAACAACCCTAGCACTGCGTATTGTCTTGTCATGCCTAATATTGCACTTGTTTTCTCTGTACTTATTATTTCTTCCCCCTCTTCTCTCTAGTAGACCCCGAGACCGCTGCTGATGCCCCGGTGTTCGACTACATTGACGACGACCCTTCTTCCTTTTCAGCAGAGCTTCCAGGCAAGCCCCCCCTTTGATCATTCCAATATCGCCCATTTCATTCTCTCATGCTTGCATTAGATTTTGCTACTGTTATTGTTTGCTCCTATTCTGATGCATAACCTTCTTTTTTTACCTACTATTGTTACCCACCTACTTATCCTAAAATGCTTAGCATAGGTCGGTTAGTGATCCATCAGTGACCCCACCTTGTCCCTATTGCCTCTGCTTCAACATTGATGACTCGATCAACGTGATCGACGACCAGGGACTGACACATCACTTCACCCCTTTAGTTGTACGACTCTTCATAGTTACTATTGAGTGTCGAGGGTGATAGCTCGTAACACACTCCTGATGATAACTCTATAATGCAGTTATTCGGTCGTGGTCATCGAGTGTGATTCCTCCTTCACCTTTCCGATACAACTCTATCATGCAACCCCTCAAGTGTGAACCTCGAGGGTGATTCCTCCCACATTCAACTTGATGAATACATCGAGTGGAATCCACCGAGGGTGATTCCTTGGGGTTTCCCCCTTGATGTTTGGACACATGGTTACCTTGACTTACTTTGAGACCTTTGTGAAAGTCGGGCGGGCCCGGAGAGCACCCGCAAGATGTTACGGTGGCAGCTGGCTGTTTAGCGGTATCACCCAGGAGGGGTGGTAGCTACGGACTTGTCCCGGCAGCCGTCACTTCTTTTAATATTGCACTAACAGGTTGGGGTATTTGTTCTGAGTTGGCCACTGGCCTATATGCACTAACCACCATGCAAGAATAGTTATGGGCCTCAGCGTCATAGTATCAGCTGAAGCTTTGTCAAACATCTAGTTCAGCATAGTGGCCGGGCCGGATCGCGCCATCCAGGCAGAGGTGGTGCTAGTATCCCCTTGCGCACAATGACTCGCAGTGCAAAGGGTGATGGGCCCAAGACCTCTGAGCGCTTAGGATGTAGACCGGTGGGACCTCTCTGCTGAGCCTAGGTAGGGCTGCGACGTGTTAATCTTCCGAGGCCAGGCATTGACTCGGAAAAGTGTGTCCGGACAGAGTAATCAAGCGTGTTGGGTAACATGGTGTACCCCTGCAGGGAAGTTATCTATTCGAATACCGTGTCCACGGTAATAATGGACATTCAAACTTGTATCCAGATCTATTATAACTAGAAATGGATACTTGATACGTCTCCAACGTATCTATAATTTTTGATTGTTCCATGCTATTATATATTCTGTTTTGGATGTTTAATGGGCTTTATTATACACTTTTATATTATTTTTGGGACTAAACTATTAACCCAAGGCCCAGTGCAAATTGCTGTTGTTTGCCAATTTTAGTGTTTCTAAGAAAAGGAATATCCAACGAAATACAAACGGAATGAAACCTTCGGGAACGTGATTTTTGGAACAAACGTGATCCAGAGGACTTGGAGTGGACGTCAAGCAACCAACAAGGAGGCCACGAGGCAGGGAGGCGCGCCTGCCCCCTAGGCGCGCCCCCACCCTCATGGGCCCCTTGTGGCTCCCCTGACCGACTTCCTTCGCCTATATATACTCTTATACCCCGAAAACATCCGAGAGCACGACGAAACTCTATTTCCACCGCCGCAACCTTCTGTGCCCATGAGATCCCATCTTGGGGCCTTTTCCGGCGCTCCGCCGGAGGGAGCATCGATCACGGAGGGCTTCTACATCAACACCATAGCCTCTCCTATGATGTGTGAGTAGTTTACCTCAGACCTTCGGGTCCATAGTTATTATCTAGATGGCTTCTTCTCTCTCTTTGGATCTCAATAAAAAGTTCTCCTCGATTCTCTTGGAGATCTATTCGATGTAACTATTTTTGCGGTGTGTTTGTCGAGATCCGATGAATTGTGGGTTTATGATCCAGATTATCTATGAACAACATTTGATTCTCCTATGAATTCTTTTATGTATGATTTGTTATCTTTGCAAGTCTCTTCGAATTATCAGTTTGGTTTGGCCTAGAATGATCTTTCTTGCAATGCGAGAAGTGCTTATCTTTGGGTTCAATCATGTGGTGCTCGATCCTAGTGACAGAAGGGGAACGACACGTATTGTATTGTTGCCATCGAGGATAAAAAGATGGGGTTTATATCATATTGCTTGAGTTTATCCCTCTACATCATGTCATCTTGCCTAATGCGTTACTCTGTTCTTATCAACTTAATACTCTAGATGCATGTTGGATAGCGGTCGATGTGTGGAGTAATAGTAGTATATGCAGAATCGTTTTGGTCTACTTGTCACGGACGTGATGCCTATATACATGATCATGCCTAGATATTCTCATAACTATGCTCAATTCTATCAATTGCTTGACAGTAATGTGTTCACCCACCGTAATACTTATGCTCTTGAGAGAAGCCACTAGTGAAACCTGTCAGGACCCCGACTCGATGTCACATCGATCTAGCCGGTAACACCTCATATCACTTTGCGGCCTCACGCACGGTATCCCCACGGGTGTCGCCTTACCTTTGCCCGGGACCGTTTGCGCCTTTTGGCTCACGTATATGATAGTGTCGCTAGCATCCATATGATAAAGAGCCCGGGCTGACATGACTAGTCGTAAACCCAAAGTGGCACAGACTTACAGGGACAGGCATCCATGACCCAGCTTCGAACGTGTCGGTCATCAGCAAGTGGGTCCGGGCTGTAGCACTGGGCTAGCAGGACTCCGGTAAACCGGGCTGTAGCGGGCTAACAGGACTCCGGTACTCAAAGCGTGACATTTCCCCGAAGGGACAGACACAGGAACGAAGAAGGACACATGCCGGCCAGCCTAAGTGTTCCGGAGCAGTAGCAAGCTACCATGGCTCGGTGGAAACACTAGGAGACATTTCCCGGTAAGAGAGGCTACTAGAGATAAACAACTAGATGGTCAGATCCCACACATACCAAGCATTTCAATAACATACACACAATATGCTCGATATGTGCAAATACAACATGGCATCACAATCATGACTCTACGACTCAAGTAATCTATTCAATAGGCTCCGAGGAGCGAGATATTACAAACATGGGTCTCATGACCCAACATTCAGAGCATACAAATCAAGCACAAGCGGAAGCTATCATGTCTGAGTACAGACATCTATAAATGAAAAAGGCTGAGAAGCCTGACTATCTACCAAATCCTGCCGAGGCACAAGATCGTAGCTGAGGTAACAAGCTAAACGTCGAAGACCACGCGGAAATACTAGTGAGACTGAAGTCTCTCTGCAAAAACATAAAATAGGCAAACGTGAGTACAAATGTACCCAGCAAGACTTACATCAGAACTATCTACATATGCATCATTATCAACAAAGGGGTGGTGGGGTTTAACTGCAGCAAGCCAGCTTTGACTCGGTGGCTATCCTAAACTACGACTGCAAGTAACTCTTTTGAGGTGGCGCACACGAGTCCACATATTCACCATATCAATACACCACTATGGATCCGCTCCCGTCTCCCTACGAGAACGCCATCCATAGCACTCACGCTTATCTTGCGTATTTTAGAGTATCCACTTTCACTTGTCTATGAACTGATATAAGCAACCCAGAAGTCCTTTTCCGTGGACACGGCTATTCGAATAGATTAGGTTAACCCTGCAGGGGTGTACTTCTTCACACACGCTCTCACCACTTACCGCCGTTTACACGACATGTACTCGGCAACCTTCAAGCGGAAGCCCAACGTGGGTGTCGGCCACGGCCTACCTAAACACTCGAGTCTCTAGTCCAGGTTTATCGCCTATTCGGGTTCCATCCATGAGGAGATCCGGCCGGAGTTTCGCTCACAGCCCCAAACGATGTGAACAGGGTTCCGTGACACCAAACGGGCGCCCGGTATACCCGGCCACGTGCCTACCGCATCACAGCCCACCCCTACGGTCAGCGCTGCCCACGGCCTCCAGCATACTACAAACACCAGAAACTACTTGCAACTCCTGGACAGAGGACAAGGGTGATCAAGAAGCCGAGAGGGTCCATTGGTTTCGGGCCCAATGCGTGGTAGTAGCTGAATCATGGATCACAAACACAGAACTCAGTTCCTGAGGACGGCTGCAATGAGACAACCCACCATGTACTCCTACATGGCCTCTCACCGCTACCTTTACCAAAACGTGTTCACACACTTAGCTCACACACAGTAGGACATGTTCACACACCTCTGATTCATCCCCGATGAATCAGACCTGACTCAACTCTAAGCAGTAGCAGGCATGACAAACAAACATGAATGAGTAGGCACAACAGGGCTCAAACAACTCCTACTCATGCTAGTGGGTTTCATCTATTTACTGTGGCAATGACAGGTCATGCAAAGGATAAAGGGGTTCAGCTACCGCAGCAAGTAACAGATGAATCGATGTTGTCCTAATGCAGTAAAAGAGAGCAGGAGCGAGAGAGTGGGATTTTATCGGAATGAACAAGGGGGGGGGGGTTTGCTTGCCTGGCACTTCTGAAGATAACATTGGGTCTTCATCAGTTTCAACGATCACATCATCGGTATCACGTCTATCGAGAGGGGACAAATACCGGCAACACAGAAAGGAACACAATCAATGCAATGCACAACATGATGCATGATCATGACATGGCAAAATGAATGTGTTTTGGGCTAATGCAACTAGCAACAGATTAAATGAAGTTGGTTTGAATGCAAGATTCAAATTCAAACTCCATATGTGATTATTTAAATGCCATTTATATGATTTGTGCTAAACAGCATCTATAAGTTGTTCTAACATGCATGAAAATGGTACAGATGGATTCCTTGAATTTTTCTGATAATTTTTCATATATAAATTATTTAATTTGGAGTTACGGTTAATTTTCTATGATTTATTGAAGTTTTAGGCATTTTCTGGAATTTCAGAATTAAGTTAAATCCAGAAAATGAGTTATGACATCAGCACTGCGTCATGCTTGCATCAGCAAGTCAACAGGGCTGCCCCGGGTCAAACCTGACGTGTGGGGTCCACACGTCAGTGACACAGGGACTAATCCCACGTTGACCCGGGCTGGTTAGCTTTGACTAAGCCCTGGGGCCCACTTGTCAGCGTCAGTAGGTGGGGGGGTTAGTGACTAATTAACTAAGCCACGTCAGCCCGCCGGAGTTCTGGCCGGCGGCGACCATTAGCGCGGCGGCGAGAGTGGTTTTGGCCACTCCGGCGACCAAATGGGCCGCGGAGGGCATCTAGGAGGAGCTGGGGACGAGCCGAAGCTCCTGATGGAGTCAGTTGCGCTCGGGGCGGCCGGAATCGGTGCCGACGGCGAGCGAGGCGGCGGCCGGAGCTCGGGTGTGCTCGGTTTCGGCGTTACACGGCACGGCGGGCGCGGCCGATGGGCTCTACGGGATGCTGGGGTCACCAGGAACACCCGGAGGCAACGAGCGCAGGCGGAGAAGCTCGGGAGCACGGAGCTCACCGGCCATGGCGGACGGCGGCTTTGGGTGCTCGTGGGGCGGCGGCTACAGGGCGCAATCGAAGGGGGAAAGAGGGAGGGGAGGCGTAGGAGCTCACAGCGATGCCGTAGAGGAGGCCAGCGAGCTCGGGGAGGTCCTAGCAGCGCTGAATCGACCGGAGGCGAGCTCGGGCGCTGGAGGTGGAAGACGACGGCGGTGGCGACGTTGCAGGGGCTCCCGCGGTGCGCTTCTCGGCGAGGAGGAAGAGGTGGTCGAGGAGGATCTCCTGGGCACTTCGGGGGAGCGAGGGAGGCCCGGTGGCCGCGGCGAAAAGCATCGGTGGCGACGGCTGCGCTCGGCACGAGAGGGAGAGAGAAACAGAGGAGGGGGAGAGCTCGGGAGAGAGTGAGGGGCGGTCGGGGAGGCGCGTGGCGTCGTCCGGGGCGTTGCTGGGGAGGCCAAGGAGGAAGCAGGAGGTGGCTAGGGGGGGGGAAGCAGGAGGTGGCCGAGGCGGCGTCGGCGAGCGCCACGCCTCGCCTCTGCTCGTCCTCCTGGCAGAGGAGGAAGAGGACAAAGGAGGAGGAGGTCGGCTGGGCCGGCTGGGGAAGCTGGGCCGGCTCTGGTGGGCTGCACGGTGAGGCCAGGTAAGCTCTGTTCTTTTTATTTTTTTCCTGTTCTGTTTGTTTTATTTAATATCTTTTGCCACTGTTTTCAAATTTAAACAAATTCAAAACAGTGCCAAATATCCTCTGAATAATTTATGTTGCTAGATGGACTTTTCCAAAAAGCTCATAAAATATTTCAGGGGTATTTGAAATTATATTCTAATTATATGAATATAATTCAAATTCAAATAGCTAAAGATTTAAATTCAAAGTCCCAAAAATAAATCCTTAAAAATGTTCAATATTTTGGTTGGGACCAGAACCCTTACCAAAAATTATCAAACATTTAAGAAGAGCCTTTTGGAGCAATGAATGAGATTTCTAGGGTTTTTGCCCCTCTTTTATTTAGGGTTTTGAGGCTTCCAATATTCCTCAATTCAAGTTTCAAAAATATAGACATGATGCACACATGAAGTTAACCTAGAGCAATGCCTGAAGCTAGGGATGTGACAACTCACCCCCACTAAACAAGAATCTCGTCTCGAGATTCAAGCGTAGGGTAAGGTGAAAGGTAAACGCAACTAGTATAATCTTCACGATCCAGGTTGCACTTCATAGAAACGTTGATTCGATCACCATCTTTGTCTTGTCGTCTTGCTCTAAGAACTCCAGCTAATCATGAAAAGAAGAGGAAAAGGAAAACTCTAGAAGGATCGGTCTTCTCGAAGATCGAACAACTCAGGATTAACTCCCGGAATGAGACATAGAACCATCTCTCGGGTTGAGACACAAGATACACATCAAGAGGGGTGGAAAGAAACGGATGATGAAAGTTCACTAGGTAGACAACAATTTCACGCTTAAGAAGGTGGTAATCGATTGTCAACGTAGCGAGGAGTTGAGTTGCCATGAAACCACAACGAGACACCTTCGGAACCGTGACTCGTAGATATCTCCCCTTAAGTGGCAAAAAGAATTACCTTTGATATAGAGATCATTGAGACTCTCTATATCAGCCTAAGGCAAATCACAGCAATCGATTGGCGGGGGCGGTAGAATGGCATACTCAGACTTGGATGATGTGGATTACCTTGTTGAAGACAACGTAATGGATGAATTTGCTTACCACCGGAAATGGAAGAGACCCATGGTAGAATGGCACATTGACGGTGCAAGCTGGGAACAAAATGCAAATGCTGGGAATGATTCTGGTAACTGGGGAAGAACCCAACAATAGAGAGTGAATTCACTGTGGAAGTGGTTATAGCATAACCGACGAGACTAGGAGCAATCCCGGTTAGTGCCGGCGATAATACCTAGCGCTTGTGCGTGCTCTCAAGAACTTGAGCATTTCCATAATCATCAAGGTTTTATCAACATCCGTGTCAAGGGTGCTGACAACACAACATACTACCATGATGGCTAATGATGGATGATGCAGATGCAAAGGAAGATAACACCTTCTCAGATTTCACCTTAGCGAGGCCAAGGAAACAAAATCTGGATGATCGACCGAGAGACATTTAGCACTCCGCTTCTAATGTTCTCCTTGATGTGCTAGTGTATCCCATTCATTGAAATGGTTTGGTATCTAGAACATCAAGTAAAGGTCGGACTTCGGGAACACAAAGATCCATAGGGGCAACTAGGGAGTAAATCCTACGAAATCCCTATGGGGAGGTGGCCAATTCCATCAAATAAGATACTATAATAATAGGTCTACCGGATGGGTGTGTTGGCCACGACATCCACCTTACCGGTTATCGAGAGACCAGTATTATAGTTCTTGGGAAATGTTCCAACCCATCATATCTGCCTAAGATTCAGATCTGGTTGGAGTCAGGATATTCCAGACTCATCGAGTCTCGGAAGAAAAATAAAAGTTTGCAACACAAATCGACGAGATGATGTTGCGAGATTCTCGGGAGACGAACTACGATAGCAAGCTCCAAAACATGAGCTGGTTCTGCTACAAACATGTGAACATGTTGTCCAAGACAAGCATGACCACAAAGTAGTCTTATAATAAAACACTACCGAATTCAGGAGGGGAACCATCATCGAGGATATCGAAGTCCTTGCATAAGGTATACTCTTAAGAAGGAACTTCTTCTCCTTGAACAATTCAATCAGTGGCTTGGTGTGCTAGGGACACATATAGATTGAAGGTTGCAAGTCTTCAAACCACAGAATTCTTCGCACGTGTGCATGACTGATTTGGAATGATTCCAAGAAAACAACATTGACTTCCTCGAATCCACGGCGGCAACTTGCATCAGATGCACATGAATTAAAGGAAGTCACTACCTTCATCCAAACATATGCTTCATGAGCTAGCATGAACAAATGCTTTCAAAAATTTCCAACACTAGCTTAATGTTCAACAAAATTATGGAGGAGATAAGGATGTTGTCAATGGGCTCAACAACAATTCATCTAGGTTTCCTTTTAAAAGGAATTCCATAGTTAAGTGAACACGGTGATAGCATTGGTCAGACCAAAGATATAATGGTGTATGCTCGAGGAATCAACCACGAGTAAGACAACATTACGAATATCGTTGGTTCTGATTTGATTTGACGATAGCCCACACTCAAATCAAAGGATTGATAAGACAATAGATCCAGCAACTGATCACAGGGACCAATCGATGAAGATATCATCTTTCTTCAACACACACTACACAAGAATATCCCTTTGGAACGAACTAAGTCAGGCAAGCTTTTATCTTCCAACTCTCCAAGTCGTTGTCTAACTTAACCAACTAGCTCAGGGATATCCAACACAGATTCTTGGAGAAGGATGGTTCACAAAAAACCAACTTGATCACGAGCTCAACATAGCGGTCAGGTGACAACCTGGTAATACTTCTGTGAAGATATTCAGAGAATCACGAGCCACCGGTATGTTACTAAGCTCGAGAACAATCTTGCTTTTCAGGGCAAGACGATATGATCAATAGAGCAAGAATTTGAAATAATCCTAACTCATCGATCGAGGAGTGAACCAGGAGAATGGACTAGGTAGCACGATCAATCTTAGAATGATGATTCAACAACCAACACACTAAGAATAAAATTATTGTCCTTTAACTACCCAGCAACGAGGTTGCTAGGCGTATTGATTTCACACATCACAATTCATTTGTCGGTATTCCGGTTGCATCAACACGAAGACCGAGGAATGACTAATGACGGCAAGAAGTATCACTGTACCAGGAGTTCATAGGATGGGGTGCAATTCCTATAACAATCCCGATTTAAAGATGGTAATACTCCAAGGTAGAACAGAACGAAAGCTGGATTAGCAATTTGATCTGCGGAGCACAACTTCTCTGACCCAATCCTGGATATGGAAGAGGTACTGGAGTTTGTTTCTCCTAGTCATTCTGCGATGGAATGGCTTGACGGACCACAAGAGTAATAGGCATCGATAAACGAACGCACGCATACTCTTGACTATCAATTGATAGACAAGGGTCAGAATGCAACTAAAGAGAACAACTCAAAGGAACATATAATTTTCTGAGTTGTGGATGCATAGATTAGTATGTCGAACCAAGTTCAACATATTTCTCCCGGATAACCCATGCAGAAAGGTAGAACTGGCAGAGTCACGATTTATGAATGGAGAACTCCTCAAGAATAATCCTGTTGTGATATTTCAGTTCAACGAGGAACTTCTGCCATAAGTAGTTCATGGTACCTGGAAGAAGAAGATACCACGGGCTTCAAGGACTATCGCAAAGGTTACTAATAACCTAAGGGAGCTAGCAATTACTATCGACATGAAGTAAGTAGAGTGAATCTCGGGTTCAAGAACCCAGGAATAGAATACCTACTACTAAGTAGCATCACGGAATGCTTTCGAGAATGATGGCCAGAATCCTCACACTGGGAGCACAAATCATGGCTAAATTACTAGATGATCCCCTAAGACACCTAGGGTCATAATACTAGCTCCAACATATATGTCAAGGCAATAAAGTACCTCAACTCACTGACTAGTGTGGCTAATCTGGCCCAAAGGAACATCGAAACGAGAAGAAAGGATTTGCAAATTGCATCAGATTGTATAGAAACCTGGGATGACTCGGACAGCATAACGGCTGTAAATGCTCAGAAAAGATTTGAGACATTCACAAAATGGTGGCATAACCACTCAGAAGCACGATATCAAGGTTTCGAAATCAACAATTAACATACGGAAGTAGTAGAAACTGAACTCAAGCTTAAATCCAACAATCTTATAAGTCTACGGATTAGTAACACGTGATCCTAATAGAAAGAAGAGATAGCCTAGTTCTTAATCCCCGTAGAAGAGAAGATGATGACTCAGATCAGAAGGCCATGAGGTATAAGGAGTAAAAGAGCCTTACGTTCCATCCCACAATCAATTCCCTTATATAACTAAAGAATTTCTAGACTCAACTTCGACCAGTTTGGCTCGGTAATCCTACAAGCAGTCAAGCTCTGATACCAACGCTGTCAGGACCCCGACTCGATGTCACATCGATCTAGCCGGTAACACCTCATATCACTTTGCGGCCTCACGCACGGTATCCCACGGGTGTCGCCTTACCTTTGCCCGGGACCGTTTGCGCCTTTTGGCTCATGTATATGATAGTGTCGCTAGCATCCATATGATAAAGAGCCCGGGCTGACATGACTAGTCGTAAACCCAAAGTGGCACAGACTTACAGGGACAGGCATCCATGACCCAGCTTCGAACGTGTCGGTCATCAGCAAGTGGGTCCGGGCTGTAGCACTGGGCTAGCAGGACTCCGGTAAACCGGGCTGTAGCGGGCTAACAGGACTCCGGTACTCAAAGCGTGACATTTCCCCAAGGGACAGACACAGGAACGAAGAAGGACACATGCCGGCCAGCCTAAGTGTTCCGGAGCAGTAGCAAGCTACCATGGCTCGGTGGAAACACTAGGAGACATTTCCCCGTAAGAGAGGCTACTAGAGATAAACAACTAGATGGTCAGATCCCACACATACCAAGCATTTCAATAACATACACACAATATGCTCGATATGTGCAAATACAACATGGCATCACATCATGACTCTATGACTCAAGTAATCTATTCAATAGGCTCCGAGGAGCGAGATATTACAAACATGGGTCTCATGACTCAACATTCAGAGCATACAAATCAAGCACAAGCGGAAGCTATCATGTCTGAGTACAGACATCTATAAATGAAAAAGGCTGAGAAGCCTGACCAAATCCTGCCGAGGCACAAGATCGTAGCTGAGGTAACAAGCTAAACGTCGAAGACCACGCGGAAATACTAGTGAGACTGAAGTCTCTCTGCAAAAACATAAAATAGGCAAACGTGAGTACAAATGTACCCAGCAAGACTTACATCAGAACTATCTACATATGCATCATTATCAACAAAGGGGTGGTGGGGTTTAACTGCAGCAAGCCAGCTTTGACTCGGTGGCTATCCTAAACTACGACTGCAAGCGACTCTTTTGAGGTGGCGCACACGAGTCCACATAGTCACCAACCAATACACCACTATGGATCCGCTCCCGTCCCCCTACGAGAACGCCATCCATAGCACTCACGCTTATCTTGCGTATTTTAGAGTATCCACTTTCACTTGTCTATGAACTGATATAAGCAACCCAGAAGTCCTTTTCCGTGGACACGGCTATTCGAATAGATTAGGTTAACCCTGCAGGGGTGTACTTCTTCACACACGCTCTCACCACTTACCGCCGTTTACACGACATGTACTCGGCAACCTTCAAGCGGAAGCCCAACGTGGGTGTCGGCCACGGCCTACCTAAACACTCGAGTCTCTAGTCCAGGTTTATCACCTATTCGGGTTCCATCCATGAGGAGATCCGGCCGGAGTTTCGCTCACAGCCCCAAACGATGTGAACAGGGTTCCGTGACACCAAACGGGCGCCCGGTATACCCGGCCACGTGCCTACCGCATCACAGCCCACCCCTACGGTCAGCGCTGCCCACGGCCTCCAGCATACTACAAACACCAGAAACTACTTGCAACTCCTGGACAGAGGACAAGGGTGATCAAGAAGCCGAGAGGTTCCATTGGTTTCGGGCCCAATGCGTGGTAGTAGCTGAATCATGGATCACAAACACAGAACTCAGTTCCTGAGGACGGCTGCAATGAGACAACCCACCATGTACTCCTACATGGCCTCTCACCGCTACCTTTACCAAACGTGTTCACACACTTAGCTCACACACAGTAGGACATGTTCACACACCTCTGATTCATCCCCGATGAATCAGACCTGACTCAACTCTAAGCAGTAGCAGGCATGACAAACAAACATGAATGAGTAGGCACAACAGGGCTCAAACAACTCCTACTCATGCTAGTGGGTTTCATCTATTTACTGTGGAATGACAGGTCATGTAAAGGATAAAGGGGTTCAGCTACCGCAGCAAGTAACAGATGAATCGATGTTGTCCTAATGCAGTAAAAGAGAGCAGGAGCGAGAGAGTGGGATTTTATCGGAATGAACAAGGGGGGGGGGTTTGCTTGCCTGGCACTTCTTAAGATAACATTGGGTCTTCATCAGTGTCAACGATCACATCATCGGTATCACGTCTATCGAGAGGGGACAAATACCGGCAACACAGAAAGGAACACAATCAATGCAATGCACAACATGATGCATGATCATGACATGGCAAAATGAATGTGTTTTGGGCTAATGCAACTAGCAACAGATTAAATGAAGTTGGTTTGAATGCAAGATTCAAATTCAAACTCCATATGTGATTATTTAAATGCCATTTATATGATTTGTGCTAAACAGCATCTATAAGTTGTTCTAACATGCATGAAAATGGTACAGATGGATTCCTTGAATTTTTCTGATAATTTTTCATATATAAATTATTTAATTTGGAGTTACGGTTAATTTTCTATGATTTATTGAAGTTTTAGGCATTTTCTGGAATTTCAGAATTAAGTTAAATCCAGAAAATGAGTTATGACATCAGCACTGCGTCATGCTTGCATCAGCAAGTCAACAGGGCTGCCCCGGGTCAAACCTGACGTGTGGGGTCCACACGTCAGTGACACATGGACTAATCCCGCGTTGACCCGGGCTGGTTAGCTTTGACTAAGCCCTGGGGCCCACTTGTCAGCGTCAGTAGGTGGGGGGGTTAGTGACTAATTAACTAAGCCACGTCAGCCCGCCGGAGTTCTGGCCGGCGGTGACCATTAGCGCGGCGGCGAGAGTGGTTTTGGCCACTCCGGCGACCAAATGGGCCGCGGAGGGCATCTAGGAGGAGCTGGGGACGAGCCGAAGCTCCTGATGGAGTCAGTTGCGCTCGGGGCGGCCGGAATCGGTGCCGACGGCGAGCGAGGCGGCGGCCGGAGCTCGGGTGTGCTCGGTTTCGGCGTTACACGGCACGGCGGGCGCGACCGATGGGCTCTACGGGATGCTGGGGTCACCAGGAACACCCGGAGGCAACGAGCGCAGGCGGAGAAGCTCGGGAGCACGGAGCTCACCGGCCATGGCGGACGGCGGCTTCGGGTGCTCGTGGGGCGGCGGCTATAGGGCGCAATCGAAGGGGGAAAGAGGGAGGGGAGGCGTAGGAGCTCACAGCGATGCCGTAGAGGAGGTCAGCGAGCTCGGGGAGGTCCTAGCAGCGCTGAATCGACCGGAGGCGAGCTCGGGCGCTGGAGGTGGAAGACGACGGCGGTGGCGACGTTTCAGGGGCTCCCGCGGTGCGCTTCTCGGCGAGGAGGAAGAGGTGGTCGAGGAGGATCTCCTGGGCACTTCGGGGGAGCGAGGGAGGCCCGATGGCCGCGGCGAACAGCGTCGGTGGCGACGGCTGCGCTCGGCACGAGAGGGAGAGAGAAACAGAGGAGGGGGAGAGCTCGGGAGAGAGTGAGGGGCGGTCGGGGAGGCGCGTGGCGTCGTCCGGGGCGTCGCTGGGGAGGCCAAGGAGGAAGCAGGAGGTGGCTAGGGGGGGGAAGCAGGAGGTGGCCGAGGCGGCGTCGGCGAGCGCCACGCCTCGCCTCTGCTCGTCCTCCTGGCAGAGGAGGAAGAGGACAAAGGAGGAGGAGGTGGGCTGGGCCGGCTGGGGAAGCTGGGCCGGCTCTGGTGGGCTGCACGGTGAGGCCAGGTAAGCTCTGTTCTTTTTATTTTTTTCCTGTTCTGTTTGTTTTATTTAATATCTTTTGCCACTGTTTTCAAATTTAAACAAATTCAAAACAGTGCCAAATATCCTCTGAATAATTTATGTTGCTAGATGGACTTTTCCAAAAAGCTCATAAAATATTTCAGGGGTATTTGAAATTATATTCTAATTATATGAATATAATTCAAATTCAAATAGCTAAAGATTTAAATTCAAAGTCCCAAAAATAAATCCTTAAAAATGTTCAATATTTTGGTTGGGACCAGAACCCTTACCAAAAATTATCAAACATTTAAGAAGAGCCTTTTGGAGCAATGAATGAGATTTCTAGGGTTTTTGCCCCTCTTTTATTTAGGGTTTTGAGGCTTCCAATATTCCTCAATTCAAGTTTCAAAAATATAGACATGATGCACACATGAAGTTAACCTAGAGCAATGCCTGAAGCTAGGGATGTGACAAAACCTATGGCTCCCAGGTCTATTTTCCATCATACAAGTTTCCGATCTATGTTATTTTGCAATCTTTACTTTTTGTCTTTATCTTAAAAATACCAAAAATATTATCTTATCGTCTCTATCAGATCTCACTTTTGCAAGTGGCCGTGAAGGGATTGACAACCCCTTTATCACGTTCGTTGCAAGGTTCTTATTTGTTTGTGTAGGTACGAGGGACTTGCGTGTGACCTCCTACTGGATTGATACCTTGGTTCTCAAAAACTGAGGGAAATACTTACGCTACTTTGCTGCATCACCCTTTCCTCTTCAAGGGAAAACCAACGCATGCTCAAGAGGTAGCAAGAAGGATTTCTGGCACCAATGTCGGGGAGTCTATGCACAAGTCAAGATATACCAAGTACCCATCACAAACTCTTATCCCTCGCATTACATTATTTATCGTTTTCCTCTCGTTTTCCTCTCCCCCACTTCACCCTTTCTGTTTTACTCGTCCTCTCTTTTCGTTCGCCTCTTTTTCGCTTGCTTCGTCATTATGGCTAGTCCTTTATCTACTCCTTTGTCTCCCGAGAATGAAGTTATTAATTTTAAACAGAGGGAGGGAGAAAATCTAAAAGATGCTTGGTATAGAATTTGCAACTCTCAAAATAAATCTGCTAGAAAGCAATCTACTTCCGTTCTTCTTCGCAATTTTTATGTTGGTGTCACTCCTAGGAATAGATATATTCTCGATACCATTACCGGAGGGAATTTCTTGGGTAGCCATACTTTTGATTCTTATAATGCTATGATAGATTTTTTTGGCTCACCACCTCTTTTGGTTAATGGACCGATGTTAACTTTGGAACATGTGATGCAAAGGCTTGAAATTATTGAAAATAAAGTTGCTACCGTGTAGTTGATTGAGAATTTGGATAAAAAGATCCACAACCAAATCACCCAATATGGATCTAAGGTAGGAGTTACTCTGAAAAGCTTTAAAGAAAAAGAACCCATAGTTAATGAAAAAATAGATCAAGATTCCACTAGAATTGATAAGCTTGAGGGTATTATTACCAACTTAGGGTCCACTTTTTCTTCCGTAAGAAATACTCCAAACCCTCCTACCAAAATTTCCAAACTTATGTATGTTCCTAAAAATAAGGGTGAACCTTCTAGTAAAGAAACTACGGATCTCAAATCAATAAGTGTTCACCCCAACTTTTTTGCTTTCATTAAGGAACCAATTGCTACAAATGAATTTCTTGATTTCTTGCCTAAGAGTTTGATCATTAATAGTAAGAAATAAACTCCTAAGGGTTATAGGTGTTCTGTTGAAGAATTGCATGCCGAAGATGATAATACCTAGATATATCTTTGTTTTTATGCCTAGCTAGGGGCGTTAAACGATAACGCTTGTTGGGAGGCAACCCAGTTTTACTTTTGTTTCTTGATTTTTGGTTCTGTTTAGTAATAAATAAATAATTAATCTAGCCTTTGGTTAGGTTTGGTTTTAAGTTTCAATTAGTGTGTGTGGCAAGTAAAACCTATAGGATCTTCGTGGGTGATAGTTAATTTGATCTTGCTGAAAAAATAGAAACTTTTGTGCGCACGAGAATAATTTTAATAAATCACAAAAATGTGCTTTTTGGTTGATTCTTTTTTAAGATGATCAATAAACAAATTATCTAGGACTTCCTATTTTGGTAGAATTTTTTGAGTTACAGAAGTTTGCATTAGATACAGAGTACTATAGACTGTTCTGTTTTTGAAAGATTCTGTTTTTCGTGTGTTGTTTGCTTATTTTGATGAATATATGGCTAGTAATGGAGCTTATGAACCATAGATAAGTTGGTATATAGTAGTTTTAACACCAATATAAATAAATATTGAGTTCATTATAGTACCTTAAATTGGTGGTTTGTTTTATTTCGCTAACGGAGCTCATGAGATTTTCTGTTGAGTTTTGTGTTGTGAAGTTTTGAAGTTTTGGGTAAAGATTTGATGGATTATGGAACAAGGAGTGGCAAGAGCCTAAGCTTGGGGATGCCCAAGGCACCCCAAGGTAAAATTCAAGGACAACCAAAAGCCTAAGCTTGGGGATGCCCCAGAAGGCATCCCCTCTTTCGTCTTCGCCCATCGGTAACATTACTTGATGCTATATTTTTATTCACCACATGATATGTGTTTTGCTTGGAGCGTTTTGTATGATTTGAGTCTTTGCTTTTTAGTTTGCCACAATCATCCTTGCTGTACACACGTTTTGAGAGAGACACAAATGATTCGGAATTTATTAGAATACTCTATGTGCTTCACTTATATCTTTTGAGCTATATAGTTTTTGCTCTAGTGCTTCACTTATATCTTTTAGAGAACGGTGGTGGATTTATTTTATAGAAATTATTGACATCTCATGCTTCACTTATATTATTTTGAGAGTTCCTTAGAAAAGCATGGTTATTTGCTTTGGTTATAAAATTAGTCCTAATATGATAGGCATCCAAGATTAGTATAATAAAAATTCTCTTATAAAGTGCGTTGAATACTAAGAGAAGTTTGATACTTGATGATTGTTTTGAGATATGGAGGTAGTAATATTAAAGTTGTGCTAGTTGAGTAATTGTGAATTTGAGAAATACTTGTGTTGATGTTTTCTAGTCCCGTAGCATGCACTTATGGTAACCATTGTGTAACAAATTTGAAACATGAGGTGTTCTTTGATTGCCATCCTTTGTGTGGAGGTCAGGATCGTGCGATGGTTAACTCCTACCAACCCTTCCCCTAGGAGCATGCGCGTAATGCTTGATTTTTGATGACTTGTAGATTTTTGCAATAAGTATGTGAGTTCTTTATGACTAATGTTGAGTCCATGGATTATACGCACTCTCACCCTTCCATCATTGCTAGCCTCTTCGGTACCGTGCATTGCCCTTTCTCACCTTGAGAGTTGGTGCAAACTTCGCCGGTGCATCCAAACCCCGTGATATGATACGCTCTATCACACATAAACTTCCTTATATCTTCCTCAAAACAGCCACCATACCTACCTATTATGGCATTTCCATAGCCATTCCGAGATATATTGCCATGCAACTTTCCACTGTTCCGTTTATTATGACATGCTTCATCATTCTGATATTGCCTTGCATGATCATGTAGTTGACATCGTATTTGTGGCAAAGCCACCATGCATATTATTTCATACATGTCACTCTTGATTCATTGCCCATCCCGGTACACCGCCGGAGGCATTCATATAGAGTCATACTTTGTTCTAGTATCGACTTGTAATCATTGAGTTGTAAATAAATAGAAGTGTGATGATCCTCATTCATAGAGCATTGTCCCCAAAAAAGGAAGGCCAAAAAAAGAAAGGCCCAAAAAAATAAATATAAAGGGACAATGCTACTATCCTTTTTCCACACTTGTGGTTCAAAGTAGCACCATGATCTTTATGATAGAGAGTCTCTTGTTTTGTCACTTTCATATACTAGTGAGAACTTTTCATTATAGAACTTGGCTTGTATATTCCAACAATGGGCTTCCTCAAATGACCTAAGTCTTCGTGAGCAAGCAAGTTGGATGCACACCCACTTAGTTTCATTTATTGAGCTTTCATACATTTATAGCTCTAGTGCATCTGTTGCATGGCAATCCCTACTCCTTGCATTGACATCAATTGATGGGCATCTCCCTAGCCCGCTGATTAGTTGCGTCAATGTGAGACTTTCTCTTTTTTGTCTTCTGCTCATAACCCCCATCATCATACTCTATTCCGCCCATAGTGCTATATCCATGGCTCATGCTCATATATTGCGTGAAAGTTGAAAAAAGTTTGAAAATTCTAAAGTATGAAACCATTGCTTGGCTGAATCCGGGGTTGTGCATGATTTGAATATTTTGTGTGACGAAGATGGAGCATAGCCAAACTATATGATTTTGTAGGGATGAACTTTCTTTGGCCATGTTATTTTGAGAAGACATAATTGCTTAGATAGTATGCTTGAAGTATTATTATTTTATGTCAATATTAAACTTTTATCTTGAATCTTTCGGATCTGAATATTCATGCCTCAATAAAGAGAATTATATTGAAGAATATGCTAGCTAGCATTCCACATGAAAAATTCTGTTTTTATCATTTACCTACTCGAGGACGAGCAGGAATTAAGCTTGGGGATGCTTGATACGTCTCCAATATATCTATAATTTTTTATTGTTCCATGCTATTCTATATTCTGTTTTGGATGTTTAATGGGCTTTATTATACACTTTTATATTATTTTTGGGACAAACCTATTAACCCAAGGCCCAGTGCAAATTGCTGTTTTTTTTGCCTATTTCAGTGTTTCACAGAAAAGAAATATCAAACGGAATCCAAACGGACTGAAACCTTCGGGGCGTGATTTTTGGAGCAAACGTCATCCATGGTACTTGGAGTGGACGTCAAGCAACCAACGAGGAGGCCACTAGGCAGGGAGGCGCGCCTGCCCCCTTGGGCGCGCCCCCACCCTCGTGGGCCCCTCGTGGCTCCCCTGACCGACTTCCTTCGCCTATATATACTCTTATACCCCTAAAACATCCGAGAGCACGATGAAACCCTATTTTCACCGCTGCAACCTTCTATACCCATGAGATCCCATCTTGGGGCCTTTTTCGGCGCTCCACCAGAGGGGGCATCAATCACGGAGGGCTTCTACATCAACACCATAGCCTCTCCGATGATGTGTGAGTAGTTTACCTCAGACCTTCGGGTCCATAGTTATTAGCTAGATGGCTTCTTCCCTCTCTTTGGATCTCAATACAAAGTTCTCGATTCTCTTAGAGATCTATTTGATGTAACTCTTTTTGCGGTGTATTTGTCGAGATCCGATGAATTGTGGGTTTATGATCTAGATTATCTATGAACAATATTTGATTCTCCTCTAAATTCTTTTATGTATGATTTGTTATCTTTGCGAGTCTCTTCGAATTATCAATTTGGTTTGGCCTACTAGATTGATCTTTCTTGCAATGGGAGAAGTGCTTAGCTTTGGTTTCAATCATGCGGTGCTCGATCCTAGTGACAGAAGGGGAAACGACACGTATTGTATTGTTGGCATCGATGATAAAAATATGGGGTTTATATCATATTGCTTGAGTTTATCCCTATACATCATGTCATCTTGCCTAATGCGTTACTCTGTTCTTATGAACTTAATACTCTAGATGCATGCTGGATAGCGGTCGATGTGTGGAGTAATAGTAGTAGATGCAGAATCGTTTCAGTCTACTTGTCGCGGACGTGATGCCTATATACATGATCATGCCTAGATATTCTCATAACTATGCTCAGTTCTATCAATTCCTCGACAGTAATGTGTTCACCCACCATAATACTTATGCTCTTGAGAGAAGCCACTAGTGAAACCTATGGCCCCCGGGTCTATTTTCCATCAGATAAGTTTCTGATCTATCTTATTTTGCAATCTTTACTTTTAGTCTTTATCATAAAAATACCAAAAATATTATCTTATCATCTCTATCGGATCTCACTTTTGCAAGTGACCGTGAAGGGATTGACAACCCCTTTATCGCGTTGGTTGCAAGGTTCTTATTTGTTTGTGTAGGTACGTGGGACTTGCATGTGGCCTCCTACTGAATGGATACCTTGGTTCTCAAAAAACTGAGGGAAATACTTATGCTACTTTTCTGCATCACCCTTTCCTCTTCAAGGGAGAACCAACGCATGCTCAAGAGGTAGCAATACTTGAGATATGTGATGGATATATCGGCTCCGGGATTTGCTTTCTAGCAGGGAGTCAAGGAAGGATCTCTGAGCATTAATATTACAACATGCTTGTTAATTATAAACTTCTATTCTATACTCTTCTAAATGCTGCAAGATACTTGGAGCTGCTTGAAGATGCTAGTCTTTGATAGGCTAGGCCTTCCCCTCTATTCTGGCATTCTGCAGTTTAGTCCACAGATACAACCCTTCTATTGGATACCAATGCATAGTTAGTATAGATCTAATCCTTGTGAGTACTTTGGATGAGTACTCATGGTTGCTTTGCTACCCCTTTCCCTTCTTCTTTCTTCTTTTTGGTTGTTGCAACCAGTTGGTGGATCGCAGGAGCCAGATGCCACCCCCGTCGACTACTACTACTACCCCGAGGGTGCCTACTACTCGTGGAGACCGCCGACGACCAGGAGTAGTTAGGAGGTCCCAGGCAGGAGGCCTTGCCTCTTCGATCGTTGTTGCTTTTGTGTTTGCCTTCTGAAGGCAAAACTTGTTTAACTTATGTCTGTACTCAGATATTGTTGCTTCCACTGACTCGCTTATGTATCAAGCTTATGTATTCGAGCCCTCGAGGCCCCTGGCTTGTAATATGAAGCTGGTATGACTTTTATTTGTGTTTAGAGTTGTGTTGTGATATCTTCCCGTGAGTCCCCGATCTTAATCGTACACGTTTGCTGTAACATCCCAAAATTCTAAATTTTGGAATGTTATAAACAAATAGATAGATTTGATTGATCGGTTGATTGATTGTCTGAAAGTGAGTGAAGTTCGAAACTTTCTGAATGTTAAATGAGAAGGAATAAAAGGACTTTCCCAAACTTTCACCTTTTTCTTTTGATCCCCGAGAATTCAAATTCTTTTCATCACAAAACCCTGGAGAGAAGATGACATGACTTCTTCCATTTATTTAAATGACATGGGGTGTTGAAAATATTTGAATTTCATTTGGAAGAAATTTCCAATTCTGAAACTTTACCCAACTCAATGACTCACGGAGAGAGTTGGGGATTTCGTTATTTTCATATTTGAGTTTTCTCAAATGTTGAGAATAGGATCATTTGATTTTATTTATTTTATCATCAATTATTTCTATTACAAAAATATGAGAGAGGGAATAAAATGACTTTCCCAAAATAAAGAACTATTGAGGATTTAATAAAAAAAATCAAATAAGATTTTTATTTCGGAGTTTTTTAGTGTTTTATTTGAATTTAGGAAAAATGTACGTTTTTCAAAATTGCATTTAGGGCCCAAATAAATGTTCACCTTGTGCGGCTTGATTTTAGAAGCCCGTGAAAATTTATTTCGAAATTTTTGGAGTCCATTTAGTATTTCTTTTTATTTTTCTTCCGAGCGGAATAATAAAAAAAAACGAACCGACTTCGGGCCGTACCCGAGCGGGACACCGCCCGGGGGCAGCCTTTAAATAGCGCCGCCCCGAGCCGCCCCAACCCATCAGCCCCGCCTCGATCCGCGTGCGCCACCGGAGCCGCCGCCACCGCTGCCGACGATCCCGCCACCCGAGGTTCATCGCGCCTCGTTTTCCGTGCCAAAAAAAATCAGCGTTCGTCGTTTTTCTTTTTCTCAGATTAAACCCGCGATTTTTCTGTTCGCGATTCCTGATCCGATTTTCGTTTTAGTTTAATTTTTCGCTCGTTTATCGGAATCAGACGATTCAAGCGCCTAGGGATTCGTCTCGAAACCCTTTATCCGTTTAACCAACTTAAACAAGATTTTGCTAGTGTAAAATTTGCCCTAGATCCAGATTACTAGAACGAAGTTGTTTTCTTTCGCAGTTTGACTTTCGTTGCTTCATTCGATTTGATTCTTTTTGCCAACCGGAGTTCTTAAGTTGAACCTTCTGGTTTGATCTCTTATTTGAGTTTTACCTGTGCATTAGATGAGTACTTATTGTATGCTTGTTTGTTTGTCTGCGATAGAATACCCGGAGTGCGCCGCCTGTTACTTCGAATCGTTAGGTTTCGCGGATCATCAGCAAGGCAAGTTCACACTTTGATCATATCCCCTTCATACCCAGTTTTCATTGCATTAGATCAAACCTCAAACATTGCATGATTAGGATCTAATTAAACTGTGGGATTGGGAAGTAGTTGACGAGGTAGGAACCTATTGCCATGTTACTATCAAACCCTTGGGACTTACTTCTACGTGTTGCTTATATTGCTATGCTATGCTCGTAGACGTGGTTTGGGTATGAGTGAAATCCATGACAGATGTGAGATTGTTATTTAATGGTTCAACTTAAGGTGGCAACTTGAATACACATCTGGGTGGATTGCTAGGGGCACCCTGGGGATTTACCAGTGGACTTACCCGGACACCTGGGGATATACCAGTGTTGTCCTAGGAGATCCCGGGGATATACCGCGTGATCATCCTACGGTCCGCCACCTAGGCTCAAAGGGATCATAAGATTATTCATGCTAGAAACTTCCGTGTGCAGCCACAAGCTATTATGGGCTCTAGCATAGTTGACTAAGTCGTGCGAACTCTTACAGTGGTAGACTAGCAGATGTAGGGGATGTAGGTGGTACGGTCTACCCATCGTAAGGTGCTAGCGCTTCTGAAAGACTATGTCTCGGTCATCCGTCTTCTCAAACACCATGTAGTGCGAGAAACCAAACGGATGCGATCGAGTCTTGTGGGGAAAAGTGCGCAAACCTCTACAGAGTGTATAAACTAATCATGGTTAGCTGTGTCCCCGGTTATGGACATCTTGAGTATCTAGTTCTTGGATTATCCTGTTGATCTCATCATGTTACTTTAAATGAATATTGTTGGGTTTAATGATATTACTTAATTGGGATTGAGAATGCTGTCAACCATTCTCAATGTTTAACAACCACCATGATAGTTAAATAAATTTATTCCTTTGCAGTAGGGAAAAATTGGCTTTTCGCAAAAACCTTATAACCGTAGAGCTTTTCCACCAGCCAAATATGCATGTAGTGATAGCCATTATTCATCATTGCTCTACAGTGTGAATTTGCCAGTACATTCAATGCACTGACCCTCTGTGGCTGCAACGTCTCATGTTGCAGGATTTCTTACGACGAGTAAGTGATACGTTAGGGTTATGATTTCTACACTCAACTTTGCCGTTGGTGCTGATGGGAATCCACAACCTTGTTACTTCCGCTATTTTGGATTGAGGTAATAGTATTTACGTTACTTTTACACATGTGATTTACTTTTGTTATAAATCCTCGAGTACTGTGTGTGTCAGCATACCGATCCAGGGATGACACTTAAGCACAGAGACTTGATCCATTCGGGTTGGGTCGCTACAAGATGGTATCAGAGCACATCTTGACTGTAGGACGTGAACCTAGAAACTGGCAAGCCCATAGCAAAGATTTTTCTCTACAACTTTCCCTTTCAAAAGGATTATTTTACCTCTTTTATCTTCTGAGCTTATTCAAAAAAAATTCCCTTTAGTGAGACCATACCCCTTTCCCCTTTTGACCACACGAAGATTCGACTGATGAGACCACTCCAAGTAGTACAAGATATCGGACAACTAAAGCCACTTCAGAATGAAGAGTATTTTCCATGCATCTGAAAAATGGAAACTACAACGGTTGAAGACCGAAGACAAGTAGAATTTGAAGGCTCTGAAGAATCCCTAGATTTGTATGACCTAGGAAGGCTACCCTTATGGAATTTGACAGATTATGGAAGTTGTCCATGCCCGAGATCAGGGTGTATCAGAGAAAGACCGGAGCATGGAGAGTTAAGAACTCGAAGTTTTGTCAAAGAAAACCCTAAGGCAGGAGATATCTACTATGGAATGATAGCTCATGGGGAATGACAAGAGCAGAAACACGGTTATCCATGATGTCATCGCCCGCTGATGCTATTGTCACCGTGCTGAGTTAAGGATGCATTTCTTCAGAATGGATTTGATGGAAGAAGGCTGATGGAGCACCTATTAGTAAGATGAAGTTTTAACCTTAACCGGTGTATCACCAGGATCTGGAGTAGTATATCAAGAAGTTTAAAGTGGATCTCCATGAAGTCGTATTAGACAAGGAAGCATTTCGTGAAGAACTCAGGAAGCAAAAGCTAAAAGTAGCCAAGCTGGAGGAGCTACAACCTCGAGATACCGAGATTTGTCAGGAACTGAAGGACAGTAGGACCATGGTTCATGCCAAGGATGATGAAACCTAAAAGTTTGGGACGCAACTCCAGAATAATAAAGGATGTCATGAGAGATTTCGCGTCAACAGAGATGATCTGGCAAAAGAACTTGAGAAGGACAAGCACGATTGAAAGAAGCCATTTGAGGCATGAACAAGGTGTCGGGGAAAACTGATCCATGAACACCTATGGGGCCGGCGGACCGGGCCCCTTTCGGTTCGGCGGGGGGCGGAGGTCGCACGAAGAGCAGATCGAGGCGAGGCACACGAGCAGTTTACCCAGCTTCGGAGCTCTCCGGAGAGATAACACTCCTACTGCTGCTTGTCTGGTTGTATTATCTGGTGTTCTTGCTCTCGAGCGAGAGAGTGTGATGTTTTCTGGGCTAGGAATGAATCGAAGCAAAACTCCCGAACCTCCGAACCCCCTCTACGTTGCGCATGGGCCTCCTTTTATACGCTAAAGGGGTCACCGACAGGTGGCAACGCAGAGGAGGGTAAAAACGTAAAAAGCGAGGTAGTTGATACAGTTGCTTGTACAGTACACCCTACCTAACCCTGACGGCAGGGGACAAGGGCATTAAATGCCCGTCTGAGTCGCCTGAACAGTGCAGAAAAGGACCGTTAGGGGCGCCAGCGTTTGCCACGATGGCGATCTTGTTAGCTTCGCAAGCCACTGCGCACCGCTGGCTGCACAGCCTCCCGCCACGCGCGCCCGGAGAGGCCCCCAGAGCGACACGTTGGTGGATGCGCTGGAGCGTGGGCGCAGAGTGGCCGCCTGCCGCAGCAAGCGCCTTGCCGCTGTTGTTATCTCGCCGGGTCCAGAAGCTCGTCGCTCACCGGGCCTCGGGGTACCTTATTTAGTCTTCCCGGCAAGCTCCTCTTGCCAGGGCCTTGTTGCCTTGCCGGAGCGTGTGGCGCGTCGCGGCAAGTTCCTTGGAGCGCCTTGGTTGGCCTTCCCGGCAAGCTCCTCTTGCCGGGGTCTTGTCTCCTTAGCTTAAATACTTTGTTCTTGGATGGCTCCAAGGGAACCTTGGGGGATCTTGGCGTTCGCCCGGCAAGCCTTTGCCGCGGGGTGCTGCAACTGCCCGTGCACAAGTTCGGGGTACTAGGGTACCTCTATTCTAGTACACCGACAGGAGCCCCCGGGCCTGGGCCAGACACGGTGCCGAGCGCTGTTGGGCCAGGCCCAAGACAGGGCACGGGCACACGCGGGCTGGGCCATGCCAAATCTTGCTCCGTATCCACCGCGCTCTCCCATAACGGCACGCGTTGAATGCGGCATCGTGGGAGAGATCGTGGGTGGTTGTTTATTTGGAAGGCCGAAACGTCCGCCCCGTCCCTCTTTATAAGCAGAGGAAACAGAGGCAGTTCGTTCCCCCTCGCTGGTTGCTGCTACTCCTTCTTCACAAACTCTGCCGCTCCCCCCTTCTTCTCGTAGCCGAGAGAGCAGCGCTCGGCCCCCCCCATTGCCACCAGCATCACCACGCCGTCGACCTTCCCCACCACCTCCGCCATGGCCCCGAAAGCCGACAAAGGAAAGGGTGTGAAGTCGGCCGAGGCTCAGCGGCTCGCGGCGTTGCGGATGGAGCGGGCGATCTTCACCCCCCAGCTCTGCATGCAGGAGCTGAGGGAGTACTTCTACCTCTTTTGGGCGACGGAGACGCGTGCGCATCCGCGCACGCGGGTACTCCCGGCCGCTGCCTCAGAGTTGGCTCCAAATGGGTACCCGTTCTTCCCGCTATTCTTCTATTGCGGGCTCTGCCCGCCCTTCTCGGAGTTCTTCTGTGATATTATGAACACATATGGCTTCCGCCTCCTTGACTTCACCCCCAATGCTGTCCTGACCATGGCAGTTTTCGCACACTTGTGCGAAAACTTTGTCGGAGTCCACCCTAGTGTTGCCCTTTTTCGCCACTTCTTCATACCTCGGGTAGAGAGAGGAGAGCCGCTTGCCGGAGGGATTGCCTGGGTCTCGAGAGTCGGCAAGAAAGAGGCATACTTGGAGGGTGAGCTCCGCAGCAAGTGGGAGGAGTGGAGAGTGGAGTGGTGCTGGATCGTTGAGGAGAATCCGCAGCCCTTCACCGCCGTGCGCCAAACTCCAATAGTGCGCGGCAATGACTGGAGCAACATGGCTTCGGAAGATGAGAGGCTGAAGATCGCCATCACTAGGATTCTTCACCTCAGGCTTTCCGGGCTCACCGTAGGTGCTGTCGGGGCAGATTTCCTCCACCACCGCATTGCCCCCCTGCAGGAGAGGGGGAGGCCCGCCTGGGAATTCAAGAATTCGGCGGACATCATGAGGCTGCGGCCGGGCCTCAACTACAACTTCACCGTCTTGGAGTTGGACGCAATGCTCTTGGAATTATTCAAACGCGACCCCCATCACCCATTCACACTTCCGAGGGGCGTAGTTCCTTTGTGCAATAACTCTTTGCTTGACCGGATCCGCGCCATGATGCCGTTGTGCGATTCACACGGCATCGTCCCAACTTGGCAAGAGCCTGCGGATGACGTTGTGCGAGCGTTCTTCGACACCTTGGAGGAAGTGCCGGTCTGCGCTGACGAGCAGAAGAGCCTCACCCGTGACACCACCGACGAGGAGCTGCAGCTCATCGCTACTAGGGCGGAAGAGGCTACGGCCGCAGCTGCTGCGGGTGTGTTTGGGTTTACTGTGGAGGAGGCGGAGGCTGCAGAGGCGGCAAACCTTGCCGAACGCGCGGAGTTCATGGGTGAGGAGGAGCCTGCCGGTTCCGAAGCTGAGCCGAGCGAGGCCGGCGAGGAGGAGGCTGAGCCTTCAGAGAACTTGCCGCAGGCAGAGCCCCCGGCCCCGCCAAGGAGGCGCCTTCACAGGGCCGGGGACGCAGCGGGGCGGCAGTCGGCTCCACAGCCACCGAGCCGCGCGACGCGCTCTACCGCGGCAAGCAATGTTGCCGAGGGAGCGCCTCACGCAACAACAGCAACTGGAGTGGGATCTTCCCGGGCTACTGCCACTGCCCCCACCAAGCGGGCAAGGGATCCTACTCCTCCACCTCGCCGCACCAGAGGAGGGCCGGACTTCGATCTTTCCGCGCTCAGCTCCGACGAGGAGGAAGAAGAGTGAGTTTCTTTGGTGCTCTTATAATCCTTCAATCTTGCTGTTTATATGTTGTATCTGACTTGCTCCAATCTGGACTCCTTTCTTTTCAGAACACTGGCCCAGAGAGCGGCGAAGAGGGCCAAGGCCGCGGTGATCGTCATCGAGGATGACCCCATCGTGTCAGCAGGAGGTGGGCCCGAGACCACCTTGACGGACCCGGCAATCACCCCTCAGAGCAGCCCCCAGCGTAAGTTCATAGTTTAGCCTTCTGCTGCCGGGCGCGCTTGAGTGCTTTTTTCCTTTGTTGATATCTTGCTTGCTGACTTGTGCAGGAACAGAGCAGCCTCCTCAGGAGCGCCCGGAGGCTGGTCCCGAAGTGCCACCTGCTTCGACTGCGCTGCCAAGGGAGGAGTCCCTGGCAAGGGAGCACTCTCCGGCAAGGGGGGACTCTCCGGCAAGGGACGGCACTGCTGATCCTGCGCCGACCGAGGCCGCAACTGAAGATCTTGGCGCAGGTAATCCACTTGCCCAGAAACTTTCCCTTGGGTTCTGCTTCTTCCGTCTTTCCTTTCTTGGATTTTTGATTGATTTTCCTTCCTTCTTCGTTCTTCAGACCCATCTACGGCTGAGCCAATGGAGACAGAGGGCGCCGGCGAGGAAGGTGCCGGTGCTGATGAGACCGCCGGCGAGGAGGCCGCCGGGGCTGCTGCTGCGGAAGCCGGCGAGGGGTCGGGCGATCGCACTAACGACCCTGAGGCCGCAGGAGCGCCGAGCGCTGCACCGACCGCCGAACCCTCTGCCGTTTCTGCGGAGCCGGGCTCCGAGGAGCCCCAGCCCGGCGCCTACTTGAAGGCCGGTGACAATATCTTCGTCAAGCTACCCTGGGCGTCGAGCTCCAGGGCGCCGGTCGAGGGGGAGACTTTTGACGGGGAGGTGCTCGCCTCTGCTGGACTGTCATTGGTTGACGCGCCCGACAGCAGCAGTGGCGAGCCTGAGGAGGAGCAGCTGCTGCGGAAGCTGCTGTCACTCTACCGCACCCGGCAAGCCAAGCTGGCTTCCCGGGAAGCGCTTGTCGCGAAGGCGGGAGTTGACATGGAAAAACGCGCGGAGGAGCTCTGCGGCCAAAATCAAGAAGCTCTCCGGTCCCTGGCGCAGGAGCGGGAGCGAGTCGACGAGGAGCGCACGACCTTTCTTCTCGAGAGGGCCGAGGCTGAGGAGGAACAAAGGCTGGCTGCCGAGAAGTAGTCCGCGCGGGAAGGTGAACTAGTGCAGCGGAAGGCCAACCTCGACAGCTACGAGGAAGAGCTCGCCGAGCGTGAGCGAGCACTTGGCGGGGCGCTCAAGGAGGCAAAGGACGCCGCGGCAACTGCAGAGGCCGCCAAGAAAGAGCTAGAGGAGAAGGTGGCGTAGCTGGAGGCCGATATTGGGAAGAGCGGCGAGGAGCTTGCCGCGCTCAAGCGTGAGCGTGAGAAGGATGCTGCCGCCCACAGTGAGCTGCAAGGCCTTCTCGCTGAGAGGGGCAAGGAGCTCAGCGCCGCCAAGGATTCCAAAGCAGACCTGGAGCTGAAGCTGGCCACGCTGACGCAGACGCTGGAGGCCGCCAAGGAGCGGGAGAAGACCTTGTCGGAGAAGGTCAAGGCTGACACGGCGCTGCTGGAGAGCATTGCAGTTACCCAGAACTCGTTCAGAGACACAGTGGAGCACTGGACTGAGGGTCTGGTGAACACTGCCACAGTCATCAACGAGGAGCTGGCGCAGCTGGGGATGGAGGACTTTGGGTATCCTTCCGACGAGAGTCTTCAACCCAGCGCCAAGCTCAGCCTGTTCTTCAAGGGCATGGCGACGGCACTCCAGCGGCTCCGGGAGAGGATCCCGAAGCAGCTGGCCGATGAGTCGCGCAAAATCTGCGCCGGGGTTCTCCAGAAGGTGCTGATGAAGGTGGCCTTCCGCAAGCCAGGCCTCAGCTTCACCAACGTCCTCAGGTCCTTGCCACCTGACGCCGATCTGGATGCACTCAAGGCCCTTGTCGCACCCATTGTGGACAAGGTGAGCGAGATCAAGAGAGTCAAGGGCGGACGCGTAGATTAGGCCGCCCATTCCTTCTTTTCCCTTGTCGCTGCTGATCATGTTATGAAAACAGTCTGTTAGAGCTGCGACAAGTTATCTTTGTAATATAACTTTATTTCTGTCTATCAGTTGCTATGTTATTTCCTTTACTAGATTCCTTCCTTTGTATGTTATTACCCTACGCTTCTAGGGAACTTGTCGGCGCAGGCGCCCGAGGCTCGAGCGCTGAGTGCGGAACTTCAGCAGCCTGCTGGCGGCGCTGCTTCCGACAAGAAACCTTGTCGCGACTAGATGCAGCACGCTTAAGCTGTTGAGCGGACTCGAAACAAAGTAAGGGCGCAACTAGCCACGAGTTGGTTCCTCCGTGCACAGGTTTTCCATACAAAGCAGGGTCGTTCGAGGAAGATAACTCAAAATTTTTAAAAAGTGATTGCTCAAACTTTGGCAAGTTAGCTTTTCTGTCATTTGCTTCCCGGTAAGGCAAGTCTTCGCTTGAACGACGCCTGGCCCATACCACAATCTTCTCCTTCCCCCCCGGCAAACTTGTGTGCGAGAGAACCTTCTTTTCCTTTAAAAGAAAAAGAAAGAAGAGAAAATAATAATATGGAGCTCTTCGGCTCGTTATTGCTTACCGGATGTAGGTGCTGCACAAAGTGTCAGATAATCGCATGCAAGAAAGGAACTAACGCATGAAATGGACAAGCTGTGCGGAGCACATGGGGTTTTACTTATGCACGGGATCTGCGCCCGGCTTTGTACAAAGGATTACATGCAACAGCGGCAATACTTGTACAAAAGGTGGTTGCCGGAACGGGTTCCGGCAACCGCGCCTTATGGGAAAAACTTACGAAGATGTTCTATGTTCCAGGAGTTGCTCACCGGAATGCCATCTTCGGTCTCAAGGCGGACAGCGCCAGGCCTTGTGACTCGTCTCACCCGATAAGGGCCTTCCCACTTCGGCGTCAACTTGTTGGAATTCTTGGCGGACTAAACGCACCGAAGAACAAGGTCGCCTTCCTTGAAGCTTCTGGCTTTAACTTTGCGGCTATGATAGCGGTGCAAAGCTTGCTGGTATCGAGCAGCTCGTACAGCAGCCTGAAGACGATCTTCCTCAAGGAGCAGCGCGTCGTCTTGCCGCAGCTGTTCTTGCTCAAGCTCATCATAAGCGAGCACTCGAGGTGATCCGTATACGAGTTCCGTGGGGAGAACTGCCTCTGCTCCATAGACTAGAGCGAAAGGTGTCTGGCCAGTGGCTCGATTTGGCGTCGTTCTGATCGACCAAAGAACCACCGACAGCTCCTCGATCCAGTTCCTTCCGCACCTGTGCAGCCTGTCGAAAGTTCTGGTCTTGAGCCCGTGCAACACTTCAGCATTTGCCCTCTCTGCTTGACCGTTGCTTATTGGATGAGCAACAGAAGCGAAGCAGACCTTGGCGCCAAGGTCTTGGACGTACTGCATGAAGGTGCGGCTCGTGAATTGCGTGTCGTTGTCGGTGATGATCCTGTTAGGGATCCCGAAACGGCAAACAATCGACCTGAAGAACTTGACTGCTGACTGTGCTGTCACCTTCCTCACTGGCTGCACTTCCGGCCACTTTGTGAACTTATCGATTGCGACGTACAAGTACTCAAAGCCCCCGACAGCTCGGGGGAAGGGGCCGAAGATATCGAGCCCCCAGACCGAAAATGGCCAGGATAAAGGGATCGTCTGGAGAGCTTGAGCTGGCTGGTGTATCTGTTTGGAGTGGAACTGGCACGCTTCACACTTGGTTACTTGTGCAGTTGCATCCTGGAGGGCTGTCGGCCAAAAGAAACCTTGCCGGAAAGATTTGCTGGCAAGTGCTCTTGCGCCAATGTGGTGGCCACATATGCCTCCATGTATCTCCGCCAACAGCTTTTGTCCATCTTCCCGGCGAATACACTTCAATTTCACGCCGTTGAGTCTTCTTCTATACAGTAAGCTATCGACAAACTGGTACATACTTGACTGCCAGGCTACTCTTTCCGCTTCTTCTTGTTCTTCGGGAAGTTCTCCTGTCTGAAGGAAGTGGACAATCTGATGTGCCCATGCTGGAGCTTGTGGCTCGACAACAAGGACTAAAGGCGCATCTGCTGCTGTGGGAACATCCGCTTCCACGGCAAGGACTTGTGGTCCTGCCGGAGCTTGATGTTCCCCGGCAAGCTTGCTGGAGCAAAACTTGTCGGGAGCGTCTGCTTCAACGGAACAAACCATAAGGCTTGCCGGAGCAGACTGCCCCTTAGCATCCTCGGTGTTGATCTTGGGGACTTTCTTGGTGGCAGCTTCGGGGAGCTCTGCCGGAAAGTAGTCACCGGAAACCAACTTCCTCTTCTTGCTTTGTCCAGTTGAGGGCGTTACGGATGGTTGAGTCAACTTAAGCACAAAGATCCCTGGTTCCACAGGTAACTTTAGTGCGGCGCACTTTGACAAGCCATCAGCAATATCATTCTGAGCTCTTGGGATCCATTTGTAGGCCGTTAAAGTGCTCTTCTAGCTTCCTCACTTCATCAACATACGCTTCCATCAACGGACTCTGGTAGTTCTTGTTCACTTGTCGGACGACAAGCTGTGAGTCACCCCTGACAATGAGCTTCTTGATCCCAAGGTCTGCTGCGATTCTGAGATCGGCAAGCAATCCTTCATACTCTGCAATATTGTTGGTTGCTTGCTCTTTGGGAAAGTGCATCTGGACTACATACTTGAGGTGCTCTCCGGTGGGTGCGACAAGCAGCACGCCTACACCGGCGCCTTGCAGCGAGAAGGCACCATCAAAGTACATCAGCCACTCTTTGCTTGCCTCTTTGAAGGGGATGCTCGTTTCTGGAATTTCTTCATCTGGGGTTGGCGTCCACTCTGTTATGAACTCTGACAATGCTCTGCTTTGGATAGTTGAGGTGCTCTCAAACTTGAGGCCAAAGCTTGACAGTTCCAGCGCCCACTCGACAATCCTGCCCGTTGCTTCTGGATTTTGCAGTATCCTCTTCAGCGGAAAGCGAGTGACGACTGTGATCTCATGTGCTTGGAAGTAATGGCGCAGCTTTCTCGAGGCCATGAGGAGGCCGAAAAGCAACTTCTGCACACCAGAGTACCTTGATCTAGCCCCCTTGAGAAGAGAACTGACAAAGTAAACTAGGCGCTGCACCATTCTCCTTGGCATCTTATCATGTTCCTGCGCAAACCCATGTTTGTCGGGACCATAGCTTGTCGGCAAAGCCCCCTGCTTGTCGCTAGATGGATCTGCCGTGGTTGCTGGCTCATCATCCTCCTCCCTCTCCGCCACTAACACAGCACTAACCACTTGATTGGTTGCTGCTATATACAGCAGCAACTTCTCTTGCGACTTAGGTGCGACAAGTGTTGGAGTGGAGGACAGGTATCTCTTCAAGTCCTGCAGCGCAGCCTCCGCTTCCGGAGTCCATTTTATTGGACCTGCCTTTTTCAAAATTTTGAAAAATGGCAGGGCGCGCTCAGCAGATCTGGAGATAAACCTGCTGAGAGCAGCTAC